>NC_142929.1:108016785-108236785 GCF_046866305.1 Octopus bimaculoides
CATCGCTCTGACCGCATCTCGGGCAGGTCGGCCCCACATTTCGCGAGCCGTGTCTATAGAGCTTATCCCGAACGGGTAGCGCCTCTCGGTAACACTGCCAGGCCAGGGATCTCTGGAAGTTGTCCATAGGTCCCGGCCCGAAAGTCGTCCTGAACAGGCGGGTCAGGTATTCCCCGTCGACGCCCAGGTTCGCCCCGAGATCGTCGTCGTACCTGCCCTCCACTAATCCCCTATAGAATGACTTCGTTGTGATGCAGCCGCTCAAGGTCGACCCGGGACGGCAAAGTTGTTGCAGAGCAACGCGACACTCACGGTGCCATTCGCCATTCCTCGGCCTCTTTTTGATCCACGACTGCAGCTCGGTCATGGAGACGAGCTGCGGGAAAGCGCGTCGCACAAACGGCGACCACACCTGCTCACCGTCGTCTACGTAGAGCCGGAGATGTCGCAGTCTCAGCGCATGTCTGCGCATCATCAACCACGGCATGCCCAGCCCTCCTTTCAGCGGGTGTTGGCAACAAACGGATCGCCTCACCATCGGAACGCTTCCTTTCCACAAAAAGCGGAAGAGGATGCGCTCCATTTCGGTGATGGCGCGATCGGGACAAGGCACGACGGTCAGGCGGTATTCGATGACGGACGCGATGTACGCGTTCGCCACCTCCGCCCGACCTTTTAGGGACAGCTTCCTCTCGGACCATTGCCGGCAGAGAGTGGCCACCCTACTCGTTATCTCGTCCCAGTTCTTCTCCGTTTGCAGGTCCGGACCGAACCAGACTCCGAGCAACTTGACCGGACCGTCCGTCCAGCGTCCCACTACTGAGGCGCTGCCGGACGGTATGGGCTTGCTTCTCCAGGTGCCGAGCAGCAAACCCACCGACTTATCCCGGTTGATTTTCGCTCCCGTCACCGCTTCGTAGTCTTTCAGCGTCTCGCCGACAAGCTCGATGTGCTCGTGGCTAGACGCTATGACGGTGACGTCGTCCGCGTATGCCGACACGCTCGTCCCGCACCCCAGTTCTCGCGGGATGCCCCTCAGCGTCGCCAGCTTCCGCAGTAGTGGCTCGAGAGTCAATACGTACAGGAGCGGCGACAGGGGGCATCCCTGACGAACCGAACGTGCAATGTCGAAGGGTCCCGATAGACGTCCATTGACGCGAACAACCGAACGGATGCCTGTGTACAAGGCAGCCATCCAGCCGCGGAAAACGGGACCGAAGCCGGCCGCTTCGAGGACGGCCTCCAAGTATCGATGGTCTACCCTATCGAAAGCTTTGGATTGATCCAAATTGATCAGGGCCCCACCCATGCCAGGTTCCTTAACTACCCTCTCTATGATGTAGCGCATCAGATGGAGGTTGTCATGGATGCTCCGGCCCGGCACGGCGCACGTCTGCTCCGTGCCGACCAGTTTCTCGATGACAAGCGCCAACCGCTTGGCTAACACCTTGGCCAAAATTTTCATGTCTGCATTGAGCAGAGTGATGGGCCTAAAGTTATCTATGGCGTTCCCCTTGTTTGGATCTTTCTTCAGCAGCGTTACCGCTCCTCGGCTCACAAAACCGGGAATGTTCCCGTTCTGCTGCCAGTTGCAGTACACGACCGCCAAGACTTCTCCAAACAAGTCTGGCATACAGTTGTAAAGCTCGTAGGGCAGACCATCCAAACCCGGAGATTTGTCCGTCGAGCAACCCGCCATCGCGTCCCTCACCTCCTCCGCCGTGATGACCCCTTCGCAGCACTCCGCCTCTCTTGCCGAGAGTCGTGGCAAGCTGTGCAGGTAGGCACTAAAGTCCACCCTGCCTTCTCGCTCGCCACTCCTCCCGAACAGTCGGGCAAAATGCCGCTGAAACGCCTCGCACATCTTGCTCGGCTCGAGCAATTCGCGCCCCTGTTCGTCTACCAGAGACCGGATGGTGGCTCTGTTACCCCGCTGCGCCTCCGCCACCCGGGCCTCTCGTGCGGCTCCAACACCTTCATTCCTCAGAGCACGCATCCTTGCCCTGACAGCACACCCTTCGTGTTTAGCATTGAAGTGTTGGTCGAGGGCCAACCTCGCCGCTAAAACGTCGGATGCGATGCCACTTCGCAATGCCTCTTCTAACTTTATCACTAGCTCCCCCTCTTCTCTGTTCCTCTCTACAGCTAGTGCCCTGCTATACCTTATTGCTTCCGCCCTCACTGCTCTCTTGAGGGCAAACCACCATTTGTTGTTGACGATGGCTCCCGTCAAAGCCCTCTTTACTAACGTGCTAATCCGGTCTCTGAAAACCTGTCTCGACGGGAAAGACGCGTTTAGTTTCCAGTAACCGGGACCCTGCCTATGTGCCTTATCTAAGTCTAGCGTACACGTCACAAGTTTGTGATCCGTGTAGCTGACTATGTGGAACTGTGGACATCCTAAACTATCTCTATCTCTTGTCCTACACACTATCCTATCTAGATACGATCTCGACGACCCAATGCGGTTGCTCCAAGTCCACGTTGGCACATTTGGGTGGTCGAGTCGGTACCTGTCAGACAACTGGAAGCGTCTGAGCAGGTCTATGAGGCCTTTGCATCCCCTTCTACTTTTGTCACTCCCCACGTAGTCTAGATGCGTGTCCAAGGTAGCATTCCAATCCCCCACTAAAAGTAAGGGACGAGACGTTCCCAGGAATACTTCTAGACGTCGAAAGAAGTCTGACCGACCTGTTAAAGGAGGCACATAAACTGCCAGCAACCGAAAAGCGCCTCCATCGCTGCCGTCCACATCTAGGACAACCAGTCTACCCTCCGGGTCCGTAAATATCGTCTTTACTTGGAGATCCAGACTCTTGCGAAAAAGAACCGCCGTGCCACTACCGCCCATCCTCGTCAGACAGGGAGAAAAATAAATGTTAAACTGTCCGCCAAACATGGACTTTAGGGCCCGCGGTTCATGGAGTCTGGTCTCACTAATGGCTATGATATCCAAATTGTGTGACTTGATGTCATTTAAGAGGTACCCTTGTTTCCAAGGGGACCCTAAGCCACGCACATTCACACAACCAATCTTCACCATGATTCTATTTATACGTGTGCTTTAAAGCACAAAACAAAAGAACAGATTGTTACTTGCCGTTAGAAAGTTTTGTTTCCTCCTTGGATTTTTCACCAAGGAGGCTATTGTACAATTTCTTGCACAAATATTTCTGGAATCCCCCTACCGAGTTGGGGTAGAGGGATTTTATTGTGTTGTGTAATGCTGGTGTTACATGAATAATTTTAATGTGTTTTGGCGGTGTTGTACGTGGGTGGTTGTTGGTTTTGATATAGTTATTTGTGATGTTTGTTTTAGAGTTGATGTAATTCATCAACTCTGTGTTTGTACTGTCTATTGCTGTTAGCATTGTTTTTTTTATATTACTATTGGTGTTAGTAGTATTTTCGGGAGATGTGAATCTCCCTGCTTTGTTTGTGTTTGCATTTTGTTTTGTTTTCTTCTTACTGCGCTTCCTCTTTCCTTTCGTAGCTATTTTCCACTCCTCCCCACTCTCTTCATCGGATGATGGGAGATCTGAGGAGTCAGAAAGAGGTAACGGCAAATTTTGTGCGTCTGTGTGTGTTTCTGTGAATGTTTGTGTTGCTGTTTTTATTGATGTTGGCTCCTTGTTATTTATGTGTGGTGTATGTGATATGGGGGAGGGAGAGGCAGTCTTGGAATTTTCTTTTTTTTCTTCTGTTTTTGCAGTTTCTGTTGTCTTTTCTGTTGTGGTTATTGCTGATATTTCTGTTGTTGTTTTTTGCGTTGCTGGTGGTGTTGGTAGTAAGGTTTTTCTGTTGGGGGTATTTGGTAGTTGCTTCTGTTGTTGTTGTTGTTGTTGTTGTTGTTGTTGTTGTTTTTGTTTAGCGGCCAGAGGGCAGTCCTTTTTCAGATGTGCTTCGCTGTTGCATAGGTAACAGCGAGGTCGCCTGCCCTCTACCACCACATACAGCTTGTGGTCCTCTGCCAATCTAATGTTTGGAGGAATTTTCTGTGAAGCCTCCTCCGTGATGTGGAGAAGGATTTCCAGATTTTTCCCTCCCCAGTTCTTTTCCTCTCCGACCGTAATCTCCAAAATATTTGCCTCCTCCATTTCCAGGCACACGGCCGATATCAGCCATTGGGTGTCCACCTCCGATGGCACATTTTTTATCATAACTTTGGTCACTCTCTGTCCTAGATAACTCGGTATCATTACCAAGTCATCTGTGCGGAGAGAGAGTGTCGAAAATTGTTTAGCTAAATTTTCATCCAGAAACCTTACTTGCACCGTTCCGAATTTCCTTCCCCAGGTGACATGATTCTGATAAGGCCAAATTTTTCTAAGACAAACTTCAATTTTATCTGTGCTAACATTTTCTACACGTCTGGTTTTTGTGTTTACCAGTTTATAAATGATGCACTTTTTGTTTTTCATTTCTATAATATCTTTTGGGATGTTAATTCTGACATCATCTCCTTCTTTCGTAAGAAGGGATTTTGTGTCTTTTATTTGTTTTTGTGTGAATGTCACTGTTGTTCTTTTTTCCTTTAGAGCATTTGCGAAATTTGTTTTTGTTGTGCTGGCGGACATGTTCTTCTGGATATTTTTGTTTATGTTGGTGTATGTACTGCCTGGTTCAAAGGTGGTGGTAGTGGCAGCAGAGTTTGTTGAACAGGTGATGGTGTCATTGCTGACGGCCGATAACTTTACTTCCTTGTTGTTGCTGTTGTTGTTGTTGTTGTCGTTGTTGCTGTTGTTGTTGTTGTTGTTGTTGTCGTTGGTGGTGATGATGGCGTCAGCAGCAGTGGTGCTTACGTCAGAGACATTTGTGACGGTTTTCACGCATGGTTTTGTAACCTTGGTTACAGTTTTGTTTTTGTTGTTGGTGTTGGTGGTGTTGGTGGTGGTGGTGGTGGTGAGAGGGCTGTTAGAAGCTGTACTCACAGTCTTTGTGACGTTTATAGCAACTGCGTTCCTGTCACTGCATGCGCACGCGCTATTCTGTTCTTTTTTCTCTTCTGGCATCTGAAGCCTCGGGAAATGTTTGTCAAAAGAACAAGACAAGCGTTCCAAAATTATGTTTCTCGACATTTTTCAAATGTCAAGAAGGAAATTTTTGTATTTTGCTAGGGCCGAAACTGCCCCTGGGGGTCAATTCCTGCCCTTGAAAATACACACAAATGAAGCCTAGGTGCTTCGCAACAAAATTATTAAAAAATTCCAACAAAATGTGGACAGTAAAAGGTCAAATAAACGTTTACCTTCGCAGCCGATGTGACAGCACGTCCGTGAGAAGAGATAGATAGATAGATAGATAGATAGATAGATAGATAGATAGATAGATATGTGTATACATAGGCACGCACACACATATACATCATGGATGGATGTAAGCTTTTATGTATGAATGTATGTATGTGTATATGTGTCTGTATGACTTTGCGTATGAATGTATTATGTGTCTGTATGTCTTTATATGTGAATGTATGTTATATAAAGTATAGTAAAAATGAAATAACAACATGTACAGCCGTCTTCATTCCAATAAGTAATCCATCATTTTTAGAAAAAGAAAAAAAAATTAAAAAGACGTATAAAAGAAAAAGAGCAATAGAAATATATTTTTAAACAAAAAAAAGCATAAGACAAATAACGAACAAAAGAAAAAAGATCGAATTTAAGTAAAACGCCACAATAATTCAAAACTCATTCGAGTGCAAGTAACTATGACAACTCAGGCTTCACTGAGCGCGAACATCGACGTTCACTCAAACAGAGCTACGTCAACGGTATGCCCACACTGGCGTATAGGTTTCGTCAACACTGAAGTATACATACATAACACAATGACACATATAAAGACACATACACACGCACACATCTACATATTGAGTGTATGTGGATGATATGTATATGGATATATTACTTTTTATGTATATATATATATATATATATATATATATATATATATATATATATATATATATATATGTATATATGTATGTGTATATATATATATATATATATATATATATATATATATATATATATATATATATATATATATTCATAAAATTTCGTTTGTACACATTTTCATAAATATCTGAACACGTATAAATATTTTGTGCCTCATTCCGTTTTGAATTTACACACGCACATACATACATTCATATATAAATATATGCATACGTGATCTTGCGTGTGTGTGTGTGTGTGTGTGTGTGTTATATATACATATACATGAAGGAAAATATTCTTATTTTTATAGTTATACATATATTTAGCTGAGTACAGAAAAATTATATATGTGCATATGTGTTCAAGTGTGTATGCATATATATATATATATATATATATATATATATATATATATATATATATATATACACATATATATGTATGTATGTACGTGTGTGTGTGTGTGTGTGTGTGTGTGTGTGTGTGTGTGTGTGTGTGCGTGTGTGTGCGCGTGCGTGAAAGAGAGAGTTTCTTTGGGATTTATTTTAAGTTTCCTCCTTTGCCGATTTCAATAAAGCAATAACAAAGTCACTAATAACGCAGCAAGTTCTTTCGTTTAAGTCAAGATAGCTCTTGGGGCTTGTGGTTATCTGAAATGATTGAAAATACACATAAGTGTGTGTATGTTGTGTGTATGTGTGTGCATGTTGCCAAGCTTGCACTCATGGGTTGTGTTTATCACGACAGAACACGAATGTGTATGTTTCATTCGTTTTTATGTGTGTCCATTCATAAGTATTTTATATGTCTATGTGCTTGTCTACATATGGTGACCACCGAATTACCTCAGATGGGGTATCCCTGTAATGTTTTACGAATTTTCACTGTTCCTCTCATCGATTGTATCTGGAGAATGTGAATCAGTCTGCTCTGTTCTATTCTTAAAGAATCCAAGCACTTCTAGCTTTCTATGCAGATCTGTTGTTACGCAACCCAGTGCATCGTTGATAATAGGAACAGATGAAAGCCGTTGAACTGGATATGAGAGCTACAGGTTTTCGTCAGTTCTCCATAGATATTAACCTTTTCAAAACTTGGGATCTATGTTAAACAGAGGTACGGAGGTATGGAGGTAGAGGCATAAGATCAGTTCAGATGGCCTTTGAGAGCCGCATCGTGTCACTTACACAACTCTTACAGAACAGTAAAGAGAGAAATAAATACATCACCCGTATTCTCAAGTGTCGGTAATAACACCATAAGTTTAGGCGAACCCCAGCACAAGTACTTTGAGTTCACTGCTTCTACAGACTGATCTACTTAAGCAGAGACTTGGAAGAGAAATACTCATCTTACCAGCAGAAAGTTATGCATGGGTGCATACCCTATATGCTAGAGAATGCTAGCAACATTACAGGAATAGCAGCCCTCTCCTGGATTTGTCAAAAGTACATCACGTCACACTTAGAGGTCTATGCCTTTGCATAGAACAAGCGACAGCTACTAAACACCTGATTAAAAAAAAAGATGAGGATACTTCTAAAACTTTATGTTGTGATAGAAAGTGTTAATAGTTATTACATTTACTGCTGAAGATACAAGTGATGTTCTCATTTCTCTTGTTGTCTTAAGTGACACGATACAGCATTTAAAGCTCACGCGATCTGGTTTTATGTCTATACTTCTATCCCTCCGTTTAACATAGATCTTGTCAGTGTCAATGTTGATGTGGCAGTTGCCAGTGGTTCGTATGTTCCTCGTCCTAGGTTCCAAGTTGTGAATTTCTTCAAGTGTACCAGATGTTGGTACTAGCACCAGCATTGCGAAAGCACTGTGGGGGTATAGTATTTATTATTGGATGTAGATAGCTCTGGCATCCATATCTTCCGAAGTCTGTTAAAGAATTCTTTTGTCACTCTTGCTTTACTCACAGTACAACATATGAGATATTTTCGTCGATTCTAGAATATTGGTAATACCTATTATTGGCGATAAGGAAGGCAGAGCCCTGATGCCCATATTTCTTGCCTGGTCGACAATCTTTACTCGCTTAAGTACCAAATATGGACACTTGTCCTGACCAAATTCCATTTCTAACTCCTATGAGAATGTTGTGACCAGTTCTAACTGCTCCTTGGTGTCATGAATATTACTGCAGTACAGCTTAATGTCCTCATCACAAAAAAATGGGTGAAATTAATCTTTCTTTCATCTGTAGAGCTTATCCTAAGGGCTTTACATTTTCTCGATAAGGTTTATGAGTGGTTCAACGCTAGGACGAAAAGCATTACAGATAAGTTGTCAATCTTAAATATTCCTGCTGATAGATTATTGCTATTAGTGACAATAATGATAGCTTCAGTTCTTAACAATAATTCTGTGGACCTTGTTGTTGTTAACCCCTTAATGACATTGATTATAACAGATGAACCCTTAGAAAGATGTAGTAACTCTATTACCCGTGAGTAAGGAACAGAATGAAATGCCTTATAATCTAGCCGTACAGTCAGCAGGTTTCACTGACTTACAGATAGCTTTATTGACGAGGAGTTGTTCCGAACACTTCCAGACTCCTTTCTTTCCTCCTGACTGTTCTTCATCCACAACATTGCGTATTTCCCGATGTGAAAGCAAGGCTGGCACATCACTTTCAATCTTCATTACTCTTTTAAACAGGCTAGCAAGGGCTGCTCTGTACAATTTGAACTTTCTATATCAATAACCGACTATCAGGTCCTTCCCAGGTGATATCTCATTCGGCAGTTTTATAAACATTTGAAGAGTTTTACTGGTTGATATGTTTTGGGAAAGACATTCACAGTATTCACTCTGTAGCTCATCTAACCACATTGCATCATGGCTATGTTGCTTGTTTACAGTCCAAATTACTGAAGGTAATCCAGGAGAGGGACTTACACAACTTTGATGGTATGACCTTTTATACTACGATACACTGCTCCTGGGATTATTGCAAACTTGTGACTGGTGACTTTTCTTTCTCGAAAGTATTGAAGGTACTTTTTATATCATTTTTATAGTGAACTTGTTCACTTCCTGCTTGCAGCTCGTGTTTAAGGGGAATTAGCTTGCCCGTTAGTGTTACATGTCCGTTCCCATAAACTTTAGATTATATATCATAAAGTTGCAGCTGATGGTCTGTGAATTTATAATTCACTTTGCACTTAATGATAGCGTCCAACTGTCCGATATTTTTCCTGGGCCTGTTGATATGTGTCTATATAGAGGTAATCTCTTATGGTAGTTTCTTCTCAGTGATCGATCTTTGATACGCCCATCTGTTGGTAAACGCAGCATGTAATTGCAGAACATTCACTGTTGAGACTGTAAGTATATGTACATACTTACATTTATACGTATATATATATATATATATATATATATATATATATATATATATATATATATATATATATATATATATATATATATATATATATATAAATATGTATGTATGTATATATATATACATATATGGGTATAGGACGTCATGAAACGTGTACAACAAAAAATACGAAGTACGAGTACATGGAATATGAACTATTTTTTCGAACAACGAAAGACACAAATGGAAAACAAGACAAACAACACAAAGAACGACCCTTCATCAGTTGTTGGCTGTTTTTCTACTCTCGTATTTCGAGCATTTAACAACAAGATACGCTTGTCACTCTCTCTCTCCCTCCCTCTTCCTCCCTTGCTCACGTGGCCATCTTTCTTCTAACTTTGTTTCTTTCTTTCTCTCCGTTATAGCTGGATCAAGGAAAGCGTGTTCTTGTCTGTCTCCTGGTCGGCCTGAGGCTATAGTAGAAGACACTTGCCCAAGGTGTCTTACAGTGGGACTGAACCCGGAACTTTGTAATTGGGAAGCAAGCTTCTTACCACACAGCCGCGCCTGCGCCTTTGTTAATGTTAATGATGAAATTTTGTTTGAATTTTGTTAAGTGTTCTTTCGGTTGTTTGCATCCTTCACTCACTATTTCTATTTGTTCATAACCGGATACTGCCCGCTCATTTAATGGCAGCATGTTCATCTTAGTTATATTGTTATCATATCCGAACAAGATCTGTATTGTTTGCAATCTTTTCAGGAGAAGAATTCACTGGCGTGATTCGACTTTTATTTGCTGTGTGATGATCTATGGGGATAACAGCAACTTTTCTCCTCAACAAAGGCTGCCTGTTGTAGTTGCTTCGCACTGGAGTTCGAGTAGTTGGGGGGTATTTTTGATCCCAGAAGAACATAGAGGTTTGAAGGTGTGGAATTATGGAATCATACGGTCATTATAGCGTAGCAACTTCAATAATATATTTTTTTAAATGGCTCAGACGTTAAATGAAATAGACTGGAATGTTATACGTCAACAAGTAAAAAGTATTTTACAAATAATAGAATGTCTAAATATGGTCTAATACATTATCTGTTACGAGGGTGGAACTAAATTATTCTATAGGGTACATGTCAGGTGATTTATCGGGACAACATAACAAGTAAATATCAGCAAACCAGGCAGTCGTGGTTTTGAAATTGTGTGCAGGCGCTAAATTCTGCTGGAACAAAGATTCCGTATCAACAAATAGTCTGTTGTTTGGTGGAAGTATGAAAACCACTTGATAGACCGCTGCGTTGACTGTGACCCCGAAGAAACACAATGGTCTGACACGTACATACGACATAGCAGCTCAAGTCATCATTGGCTGAAGAAACTTGACACTGGACTTCAAACAGATGAGGTTGCAGTTTGGAAGAGGGCTACATAGGCAGAGAATTCCATCTGTTTAAAGATGTGTAATGAACTAAGTTCTAAATCATCTCCTTTTAATATCAAATACCACAGCATGTAGATTATAAAATTGTAGGGAGGCAAACATACGGAAGCTACCATTAGGTTTAGAGGAGACTTGGGAGAAAAGAGAAGAAAGGGGAGAGGAAAAGAATGATTACACAATATAGGTGTAGATGGGATGTGGTAACATTGTATCTTATCTTAACAAATTTCCTTCAAATCACAGCCTACTTGTTTAAAAAATAATAGAAGCAGCTTTGGATAATTTAGTTTTTGATACACTATGCGTTCAAAAAGACATGTGGTCACTTTAGAACGCTTTTGATATTTGGTTTGTTGACCCAAGCTTGCCTGAGGACTAAACAATAACAGAGTTTAGAGTACTACATTTGTGAAGATCAAGTTTGCATAGATTTGTATGCATTTATATAAAGTGAGCTCTTTGATGGCATATGTATGAGTGTATGCATGTAAGAGAGAGGGGGAGAAAAAGAGAGAGAAAGAAAGAGACAGACAGACGACGGTGGATGAGTGCAAGAGAATGTCTATGAGTGTGTATTTGTTAGTTATGGAGGTGGTATAACTATTTGTGATCGATTTAGTGGTTCTCAATGCTTTACCCTTGCAGAAAACTTTCTTAATACTTGTATTCATGAATGCCTATTCAGAGGTACACGTGACTACATAAACAAATGGACGAAAATACAGACACACGTAGACATACAGGCACAGACACACACAGACGAATAGGCACGGACATATGCATGTATGTGATCTTTCTTTGTGCATATAAATATCTACAGACAACAGATGCACATAAATATGCACAATATTTGACTCTGAAATACTGCACAGATATACACACATACTATGTCTATGTGTGTGTGTGTGTGCGCGCGCGCGTATACAAGGAACAAAACGCATTTTGTCATAAATATGCCCATGCACACAAACGCTGAAACATATACATATACACAAATAGCTGAACGCATACACATAGATGGAGACAGTGATATACCTAATCATACACGTATACACATGCGCACGCATTCAACCACACACAGAACAGTTATACACAAGTACACACTTAGATGCAGTTGCATACACATATTATCCACAACCATAGACATACACACAGCTACAGACACGGAGACAGACACACACATCGCTATATACACACCGTGCACACATTCATAGATTCATAAAACTACATATAGATACTTACATGCATACATAAAGAGAGACCCAGTATAGTTATACACACATGAACACGAACACGCACATTCAACCTAGACAAGCTATATACATATAAACATGCGCGTACAGGCTTAGCTGTACACATGAAGACATACACAGCAAGACATGTAGCTATATGCACGTACATACGCACACTCTAACACGTTTCACATTTACACCAATCACTTACGAAGTTGTACGCGCACACACATATACATACGCAGTCTGCATGTTTAACTATATCATCAAGCAAGACATTAGGTCTGCGTACCCACGTTAATAATGGTTAACGGCCGTGGTGTATTCTTTGTTCCACCATTTCGCCAAAAGACATTTTGAAGCATCTGAAGTCACATGTGACCTTGTTATCAACCATACAGAACATAATGATAAAAATAAAATATGAATGAATAAATAAAAACACTATTTTCTTTAAACGGCGAAAGAACTGTGGAGCAAATTTTGACGGATAAATATGGTGAACGTGACATCAAAGACTTCGAAAGAATCCATAAAAAAAAAAAAACTACATCACATTATTGGAAATACAATGAAGACATGTTGACTTGTTATTGCTTCCTGTTGAAATGAAAATGTATGGAAAGAACTGTGTATGGCTTTAGATGTAGTTAGAACCCCTTCAAACAACAGCAAAATAATTTCAGAAAAAGACAAGCGAAAAAAAAGAAGAGTAAGATTTTGTTCTTTGATTTTTTTATATTTTTATCTCGTTGCCAACGGTAAAAAGTGACTTTTAATACGAATTCAAAGAACTAAAATATTTGCCGTTCAATTTCCTCACCAAGTGATGGCATCATTAAGACGGATGGCGCAGCTTAGTTGGTGTTCTTGTTGCTGTGTGTGTGTGTGTGTGTGTGAATGAATGTGTGTTTGTCTGTGTGTGTGTGTGTGTATTTGTGTACTTGTGTGTGTGTGTGTGTCTGCGTGTGTGTGGGTGTGCTTGTATATGTGTGTGTTTGCGTGTGTATGTGTGTGCGTGTGTGTGCGTGCGTGCATGCATGAGTGTGTGTGTGTATGTGTGTGTACGTGTGTGTGTGTGTGTGTGTGTGTGCATTGCTATTGTTGGTTTGTGAGCTGCTGCTGCAGCAGCAACAGTAGTAGTAGTAGCACCAGCAGCAGTAGCTGTCGTTGCACTTCTTTTTCTTCTTCTTCTTATTATTATTATTATTATCATTATTATTATGTTTTTTTTTCTTTCTTCAAATTTTTTCCCATTTCTCGCCGAGTGTTTTCCGTACACCTAGGGCAGAGAAACGTTGTATGCATACCCAAGTTACACACGCAAATTCATAGGTAAAACATGTATTTAAAAAAAAAAAAGAAAGAAAAAAAATCATGAATGGGTGTTGTTTTCACAGCGATAATGCTCTTCTCAGTACATGAGTCGTTCCAGTTAGCACGATTTTTTGCACCTCCTGTAGAGATGGTAAGCCTGGTATCATTTTCAAATAGGTTTCAGTACCTTTTTTTATCATTCCTAGAGATCCTACAATCACTGGTATGGTAGTCGCCTTGAAGTGCTACATTTTTTCAATTTCTATTAGCAAGTCTTTATATTTACTGATCTTGTCAAATTCTTTCGCCGCTATATTATGATCACATGGAATACTCATGTCAATTAATATTATTACTATTATTACTGCTCATGTGTCCATTGTGTGTTTATCTAAGAAATCATTACGATTCTTTCTTACAATTGTCTCTGTTAAATGGAAGGTGCCACCATTGATAATTCTAATTGCATGAATGTGTGAAAGGTACATGGTACAATGAGTCTTTCTCCTTAAAAGAACATTGGAAGTAATAATCACGGGTACATTCATCGATGACTTGGTTTTCGGAAAATGTTGCCACTACTCGTAAAAAGCTTCTATCTATACTGACTTCAGTTCAAATATGTATGCAAGTCTGTATGAATGTATGTGTGTATATGTATGTATGAATGTATGTGCGTGTATGTATGTATGTATGTGTATGTATATATGTGCGTATGTATGTATACGTGTATGTATGTGTTGCATTGTATTGTATGCATTGTATATATGTATGTATGTATGTATGTATGTATGTATGTATGTATGTATGTATGTCATTATTCAGTTTTATTTCAAGACTTCTTGTCAATAGAGAAAGAAGCGGTTTCTAACCTAGATCCAAAGCCCCTTCATCGGAATTTCAACATCAACAACAGGGTATTTTTGTATGTATGTGTGTATGTATGTATTTATGTATGTATGTATGTATGTATGTATGTATGTATGTATGTATGTATGTATGTATGTATACATGTTGACTTGTATGTTTTGTTTTCCGAATGTCTTCTCGTGCATATACTTGCATATCTAGACATACTTAAATGATAAACTTCTGGAAAGTTTTATAGATTTTTACAGTTCCAGTGATGGATTGGATCTGTAGTCTTCGAATCAGCATTCTCCTTTCTGATTTTTGAGAAGCCTAATTTCACAATATTGGTATTTAGGTAGTGGGTTATATATCCCAGTGCCCCAATAATTACAGGTATAAACCTGAACTTGTAATCTGGATAGAGTAACTGCAGAATTCTCAATAATTCAGCGTAGGTATTCTCTTTTTCATTGATCTTCAGCTCTATGTTAACATCTGCTGGGCAGCTGATTTCATATGTATATATGTGTATATGTATGTATGTATTCTATGTATGTGTTTCTCCTCAGTATTTAATCATTTAAGTTCTTCTTCTGAAGAAGGAGCTGGTTTCAAACAAAGATACAAAGCTCCATCTTTGGAAATGTAGATAACGAAAACAATGTCACATTTTAAACCTGAGAAAAGTCTTGCATAGTTTTACTATTCCTCTCACAGATTGTATTTGTGGTGCGTGAATCAGTTGGCTGATTTCTTTTTCTGAAAATCCAAGATTATCAAAACTGACAGTTAGGCATTTAGGCATTTGTTAATGAAACCAAGTATTCCAATTATTATTGGTATAAATGTAAATTTGTAATCTGGATATAGATGTTGGAGGGTCCGAAGCAGTTGTCCATAGTTATCCTGTTTCTCTTTGATTTTCAAAATAGATATTCCCGTCAGCAATACAGCTGACCTCTATGATGGTACATACTTTTTCTTGGTCATCCAAAACAGCAATATCCGACCTGTTATGCTTACATTTGACGGATATTTTGATGGGTATGTTCCACCAGTATCCCTTGTGCTGGTATTTGTGTACGTATTACAATAACAGGGGGATTTTCTATATTTATTCCAGGACAGTCTTTTTTCCGAAGAGCATTGTATATTATTTTTGCGATAACGTCATGTCGCATAGGGGGTAGTACCTTGATGACATTTTTGGGCATCTGCTAATCACATGTTTGATGTCTTTCACAGAAATGTGACATAATCAACAGTTACGGTTGCATCTTGGAACTCCAAGGGCTTCACTGTCTCTTTTGTTGATTAGGTATTTAGTAGCAATCTCCTGTTCTTGGATTGCTAATGTATAGTTTTCGAAGTGTGATGTGATGTAGCGGTCATTATTACAAGAGAAGCTTCGCTACATGTCAATGTTACCATCTTCTTCAAGTCTACGAGAAATATACCCATGCATGGTCTTTTCACTTCCAGGTCTTCTTTGAGATATGCCAGTCTAGCTGATTAAGGGTTGTACGGGAGGTCATCAGGAAGAGAGTACTTCCTGAGGAGTCCACTTCCAACAAGTAGGATATTGTTTTCTTCACTTTTCAGCTCTAAGTCAATATATTTATTTTAGCTGTTGTTCTTTAGCAAGTGCTCTCTGTGAGAGACCATGCAACACTCGAAGGTTGTCTGCACTGACCTCAAGCCCCCTACCTCAATTATCTGTTCTTAGGTAGAGCCTGTCGATATCACTCTTTTTGTGGAGATTTCCAGTTGATGTTAGAATCTTGCGGGTTTTAATGTCTATGGAGTGGATTTCTTCTAATGACCAGTCAAGTATCTCAAATGTTGGAATCAGCACTGGTACTGCAAATGCATTGTAGGTTATAGTCTTGTAAGTGGAGAGTTCAGACTGCCATATTTTCCTTAGTTCTTTCAGATTTTAATTTAGTCACTTACATATATTCTGGAGTCTTTTCTGTCAGGCCAATGTACAGGGATGCCGATCCGACAGAGTTGTGTGATGGTGGTACTGGTGGTGTCACTTTGTTTACGTTCTTGCTGGTCTCAGTGTAAGTATTTCGCTCGTCTGGAATATTGTCGAGAATATGAGTAGTATTACAGGAACAGAATATCTATCGCGATTTGTAACAGCCATTTTCTGAGCGAAGAAAGACGCCAGTTGTCGCAGTTGTTTAGCTGTGAAGTGGCTTAAATTTGTGTAATATTCGTCACCATATTTCTTTAACCGCTTCATGTAGCAAATAGCGGGAACCTCTCGAAGAACATTGAAGAACATCCTGATTTAACTACAAAGACCAGGTGAAATGAGAAGGGTACTTATGTTTTCGAAGACAACTCACACGAATGGTACTGGTTTTGCTGTCAGTATTGGTGGTATTGTTATTATTGGAGTCAGCCATGATTGTACAAGCGAAATTCCACTTGGATGAAAATATTTTTAAATTCTAATATGAATGACACTAAGTTGGTGAGTAAAAGACAGTTTAGATCGGCATAGTTGCAGGAGAAACGTTCAAAAACACATTTTATATGATCTTCTGCAGTCTGTCGCTGACAACCATATTAATGTATGTATGTATGTATGTATGTATGTATGTATGTATGTATGTATGTATGTATGCAATAGACAATGTTGAACATATTTGGACAAATATTGACTGGTAGTAAGAAATGAGTATTCATCACAAGATTGTATTCAACGTCAAGGGATATCAAAATTCTCTTTACTTCTTTTTCTTTTACAGTCATTTTCATTTCGTGAAAATATAATTCGCCAAAATCTCGTTAAAACTGTCGATTATATTTTCTGATTGGATTTATTGATTGATTGATATGTCCAGTAATAAATCATAGTTATAATTATGGAATTAGAAAAATAGGAAAAAAATTATATATAATAACTGCATTTAGAATACACCAACCAAAATCCGTCGCAAAAGAATTATATTTACAACGAATACAAGGAAACGAGTGTCTTCTGTAAATATAAAGCTTATACAAAATATCTAGTAAAGAATTACTGGTAGCAAATTCAAATGTCTACAAAAGACTAGCAAAAATATTTTTCCCTTTCAAAGAAGCTAACAAACATAAAACAGACAGTAAGTAGAATGGACAAGCTACAACAAACATTAATAATAAGAAGAAAAAAACTAAGCTGAAATACGATTGCAAAAAAAAGCTTCGAACATGACTGAACAAAGCAGAAAAGGATGAAGGAAAATCTCAACGCAAGCTGGACTGAAAAGGAAGAGGCAAAGGTGAAACCGAATGATATTTTATTGTATCTCAGAAGACCAATCTCTTCGGACCAGAAAATATCAAAAGCAAATAATGTAGCAAAATCCAAAAATAACAATAATATGAAATTCGAAAATAATAATAATAATAATAATAATGGACTCTCTCGTCGAAGATGGCGTATGAATGTTCTGCTTTTTTGGTCGAACGACCTGCACAAATGACTTGTTTATAATGATGTTGCCTAAACAGGTGCACAAATGTGTTGGAATCGATGTTGCATGAACAGGTGCTCAAATGTGTCACCAACGTGAAATGAAGTGTTTTGCGCAAGAACACAACGCACCACCTGGTCTAGAAATTGAAACGAGGATCTAGAAATTGAAACTACCCTAATCACTGGGCCATGCGTCCTCACCTAAAATAATAATAACAATAATGATAATAACAATAATAATAATAACAATAATAATAATAATAATAATAATAATAATAATAATAATAATAATAATAATAATAATAATAATAATAATAATAATAATATGTGTGTGTGTGTGTAATATACAAGACTTTATTCAAATTCAAAATGTGACATTCTTTTTGTGATCTACATTTCAGCGACGGGCTTTGTAACTTTGTTAGAAACCAGTTCCTTCTTTACAAGAAGATTTCAAATGATTGAAAGCAAAAGGGAACATACACACACATACATACATACATACATACATACATACATACATACATACATACATGAAAACAAAGTTTAAAGATCCACACAAATCACATCATAATTTAAAACTAGAAAAATCAAGATGCACTGAAAATGTTCGTCTATTTTCAAAATATAGTAAACATTTTATGTTTACGCATTAATTCAAAATACGATGTATATAACAAAATTTGTCACAGATCTTTCCCGACTGATTTCAACACTAACTGGATATTTTAATTATAAGTTTTTATCAAGTTACATTAAAGGTTTTTGCATAATTTCAAAAGCAATACAGAACAAAATAAAACAAAAATTAAATGAAATTATAAAAGAATTTACTAATCTGGATATTAATAAGTTTACGTTTATAGGCGTAAGTATGGCTGAGTGGTTGAGAAACTAGCTATGCAAACTCATGGTTTCGGATTCAGTCCCACTGCGCAGCAAATGTTTACTATTATAGCCCTGGACCGACTAGTGCCTGGTAAGTAAGTGAGGTGCACGGAAACTGTGAGGAAGCCTGTCGAATATGTGTATGCGAGTGTGTGTTCGTGTGTATCTTAGTATTTGTCATGGATTTGTCCTCTACTTCGCTAGACAACTTGTGTGTGTGTGTGTGTGTGTGTGTGTGTTTGATTTTGTGTCGTGTTTTCCCATACCACCGCTTAACAACCGGTGTTGCTTTGTTTACGTCCTGCAACTTATCTGTTCGGCAAAAAAAAAAATACACCGATAGAATACGTACCAGACTTTTTTTAAAATATGTATTGGGGGGATCGATTCGTTCAAGACAGTACTTCAGCATGGCCGCAATCCAATGACTAAAATAAAAGATAAAACATTCAGAATTACAACCGAATTATTGTAATGGAAACAACTTGTGAATTTTCTTGCATTATTCTGTACTAGCTGACCACGTGCCGTTAGTAATGACAGCTAATTGGAGTATGTTGTATATAAAATAAGGTACAAAATAAGCTACATAATAATCACACATACAAACATTTACATACCTCCCTTGTACACGCACACACATACACACATATACTCACATAGAGTTGAAACGCTGATTTTTTTTCACCCCTTCCTTTCTCTCATTGCTACTACTTTCTCTCACGCCCTCTCAGTCAGGGCTATTACTCTCACTACTTCTCCTTCACTGAATTACAATTTTTCTCTCCTCCTCCGCGTCTGGCGTGATTCTGGACAATGATATATATATATAAGCGCTACGCTCATTATTATATTAGATTATCGTATTTGCCGTGGTATAAGACGGGCTTTTTTCATTCTTAAAAGTAACTTGAGAAAAACATTTGTTGACCTTGAAAATACCAAATTATGATTAAAACCAGCAGGGGTAAATGAATTTATGGCAAATTTTGTTATATATTTTATGTTGAAATTTTGCACAAATATTAAATATTTTGAAATATAATGAAAATTTTCAGTGCATTTTCACTTCATAATTTTATAATTTTTCTTTTATTTTTTTGACATATGTGTGTGTGTGTGTACATCTGTTTGCGTATTTTTAAATAAATATGTGTGTATACATGTATATATATATATACACACATATATATGTATATATATGCATATATGTACATATGCATATAAAAATATATGGTTATATATGTGTGTATATACATGTATGTATATATATATATGTATATATATAAACATATATATATATATATATATATATACATATACAAATATACACACGTGTATATATATATTGTGTATATATATATATATATATATATATATATATATATATATATGTATGTATGTATGTATATATTGCATGCATAGATATATACATATTAATGTCTTTATATATACGCATATTTATGTGTGTGTGTGTGTGTGTGTGCGTGCGTGTTTGTGTGTGCGTGGGTATGAATATGTGTGTGTGTGTATATATATTTTTAATATATATATATATATATGACAGGCAGAAAACTGACAGACAGACAGACAGGCAGACAGACAGACAGAGAGACAGATAGACAGATAGATAGACAGACAGACAGACAGATAGACAGACAGACAGACAGATAGATAGATAGATAGATAGATAGATAGATAGATAGATAGATAGATAGATAGATAGATAGATTATACATACAGCATGGGGGGGAGCGAAAAAGAGAGAAATATATATGTATGCATGTATGTATGTATATATGTATATGTATGTATATATATATATATATATATATATATATATATATATATATATATATATATATATATATATATATATATATATATATATCAACGACAGGTTATTGAAGAAAGATCAATAGAAAATGGAGAGAAACATGAAACATGAAATAATGTTTTCTAGAACAAACACTCACAAATCCCTTCTCCTTCTCTCTCTCTCTCTCTCTCTCTCTCTCTCTCTCTCTCTCAGTTTACTTATTTCTTTCTCCCTCCCTCTTATCACTTTCTCTTGTTATCATTCTCTTCTTTCACTCCGTTGAATTAAAACCTACAAACCTCCACCGTAAATTTCTCAACGCGATATTTACCTTATAAACTGAAGAACAAAGCGTGTTCACTCGTGTTACTAAAACTAAAACTCGGGGTGCCCGAGTGCTTTTTAATATGATTAAACGTAATATTTTAATAATCAACCTAAACAAACGTAATAACGCTATATAAATGAACACGGTTATATAATTGAAATGCTATGTATAGATGTATAACATTCAATAAATAAAGCCGAATATTTTGTAATAGTCTGTATCGATTTTAATGGCCGATAAATAGAATCAGTTTTACGAATATGAACATATTAACAGGTACACAAACGCACCTAGCGTCACACATTTGAAAGATTATGTCGTCAAGACACTACATTCTTCAAAAATTCCATGCTGCCTGACATTCGCCAGCATTACTCCTAATCCGCCTTTGTACCCTTTCCTCTTTATGATTCTTTTATTGTTCATTTTTCTGTCTCTGTTTGTTTTATTGTGTTGTGCATGCACTTCTAGCTTTCATTGGTGTCTTTCTTCACCTGACCTGTAGCTACTTTCTGCCTCCTCTTTACTCTTTTCCGACAAGTTGTAGTGCAATTGTATACAATAAGCTCATTAGTATTGTTGTTGTTGTTATCATTATTATTATTATTCATTGTCCAACATATCCTTATTATTAATGCAAGGAATACATCTTTAGCGGTTCAATGTCGTTTCGTTTTGCTTCTTTTTTTCTATTACCCTTCACTGATGTGGAGGTGCAATGGCCCAGTGGTTAGAGCAGCAGACTCGCGGTCATAGGATCGCGGTTTCGATTCCCAGACCAGGCGTTGTGAGTGTTTATTGAGCGAAAACACATAGAGCTCCACGAGGCTCCGGCAGGGGATGGTGGTGAACCCTGCTGTACTCTTCCACCACAACTTTCTCTTACTTCCTGTTTCTGTTGTGCCTGTAATTCAAAGGGTCAGCCTTGTCACACTGTGTCACGCTGAATCTGCCCGAGAACTACGTTAAGGGTACACGTGTCTGTGGAGTGCTCAGCCACTTGCACGTTAATTTCACGAGCAGGCTGTTTCGTTGATCGGATCAACCGGAACCCTTGACGTCGTAAGCGACGGAGTGCCAATAACCCTTCACTGCTACCACTTCAACAAACACCTGTCACAATGTTGTCTTCCCTCTCTCCGTCTCGCCCTCACTTTCTCTCGCCCTCCTCCCCTCTCCCTTTCTCTCTCTCTCTCTCTCTCTCTCTCTCTCTCTCTCTCTCTCTCTCTTCCCATCCATTTAGCTAGCTAACCAGCTGTTTTACCAGCCATTCACTTGCCTGGCACACTCGTGGAATTTCTTCGGGTTTCGCTACTTTGCTATGAATATAGAGATGTAGACGTAGACACGCAACTAGTCCATATTCTTTTCCACTCTAGGCACAAGGCCCAAAATTTTATGGGAGGGGACCAGTCGATTAGATCGACCCCAGTACGCAACTGGTACTTAATTTATCGACCCCGAAAGGATGAAAAGCAAAGTCGACCTCGGCAGAATTTGAACTCAGAACGTAAAAACAAACGAAATACTGCTAAGTATTTCGCCGGGCGCACTGACGTTTCTTAGTTCTTTATTGCCCACAAGGGGCTAAACATAGAGGGGACAAACAAGGACAGACAAAAGAATTAAGTTGATTACATCATCCCCAGTGCGTAACTGGTACTTAATTTATCGACCCCGAAAGGATGAAAAGTAAAGTCGACCCCGGCAGAATTTGAACTCAGAACGTAACGGCAGACGAAATACCGCTAAGTATTTCGCCCGGCGTGCTCACGTTTCTGCCAGCTCGCCGCCTTACACGCAACTAGTCCATATTGCAATGATGGAAGACCTTGTGTTAAAATGGTGAGGAGATTTAATGCATGTAGTTGGAAAATATCCAAAACAAAATCTCGCTGAGAAAAAACCTCCAATGACACACCATGTGATATTGATTAAATTGTTGCTGTTGTTGTTTATCTTCACATGATAGAATTTTCAGTGATTACCATCCTGCACTATTATCCAAACGTAATATAGGTTTGCATTTAACGCGTTTTTGTTTTACTTTTTAAAGAGAGAATTTAGTGAGGTTTAGCAGCGACGTAGCGGTTCACTCGTTAGATTGTTAATATTGAATTATATGAACAAGGCGGCGAGCTGGCAGAATCGTTAGTACGCCGGGCAAAATGCTTTGCGGCCTTTCGTATGTCTTTACGTTCTGACTTCAAATTACGCTGAGGTCAGCTTTACCTGCTTTCCCTTCGGGGTCGGTAAAAATAAGTACCAGTTGCGTACTGGGTCAATCTAATCGACTGGACCCCTCCTCCAAAATTTTGGGCCTTGTGCCTAGAGTAGATAAGAATATTGAATTATATGAACAAGGCGGCGAGCTTGCAGAATCGTTAGTACGCCGGGCAAAATGTTTTGCAGCATTTCGTCACTCTTTACGTTCTGAGTTCAAATTCCGCTGAGGTCGACTTTACCTGTCATCCTTTCAGGGTCGTTAAAATAAGTACCAGTTGAGCACTGGGGTCAATGTAATCGACTTACCTCCTCTTCTGAAATTGCTGGCCTTGTACCAAAATTTGAAACTAATATTAAATTATATATAAAGTTATTCAAAGAAAAACGGATGTGACGGAAGAACAAAACTTACCCGCAGATACTAATTCTTGAAATGGAGATCATTGATACTGAAACATGACCTCATATCTGTCTGTTTCTTTCTCTTTCTTTTTCTCTCCCTCTCTCTCTCTCTCTCCCTCCCTCTTTCTTTTTCGTCTTCTTCTTGGTCATTAAAACATAATGTTGTCTCTAAGTGAGTAAATAACACTTTCGCCGGATCTTTTTGGTTTGACGGGCAACATTTTTCATTTATGTTTTATGTAGTGTTTTTGGTACCGAAACACTTTCAAACTTCGTATACTTGTATATTTTGTGTTATAGAACAGATAAAAAAATTTGTAGCTAATAAGGGGGAAAAGGCCATCAAAATACTTGAATATTGCCTGCACTTGTTATTGGAGCTGGCAGAATTATTAATGCACCTCCACCAAGTGCTTCATTTCCTAGAAATAGCAGCCAAATCTTCTTCCTAGTTTAATTTGAAGAAGATTTGGCTGCTATTTCTAGGAAATGAAGCACTTGGTGGAGGTGCATTAATAATTCTGAGTTTGATTTGAAGAAGATTTGGCTGCTATTTTTAGGAAAGGAAGCACTTGGTGGAGGTGCATTAATAATTCTGCCAGCTCCAATAACAAGTGCAGGCAATATTCAAGTATTTTGATGGCTTTTTCCACTTATTAGCTATTATTCAATCAACTGAAACAAGTAGAATAGTGTAATTCAAGCATAATAGCAGCCAAATCTTCTTCAAATCAAACTCTACCATCATTTAGAAAATGTGTTACTGAGTACTAGCGAAAAATTGTTACAAACACAGATACGCACAGCGTAATTTATTATATAAACAATATAAACGTATAAATTACCATTTTTCTGTAATTTTGTCTGCTTCAAAAGAAAACAAACCAAAAAACCGGATGAAATATGTCAACAAGAGATTAATACCATATACACCGCCACAGCAATAACTGTATTCAGCTGAATAGACGTCAGTGATTGGTTGAAATTACAGAAATACGACAACTTTAACATGAAATAACTTGCGATGTACAATTTTTTGTTAAGAAGGCTAAGAGAAAAAGTTGTTTTAAATGATACATTCTATCAGTGTCCCAAATTTGAAAGTGCTTCGTTAAGAAAACAAGTGTTGTCCGTCAAACCAAAAAGATCCCTTTCGCCGTTGTAGAATTCTGTTGAGACATAACACGAGAAAGAAAGAGAAGCAGACGATATGAAAGGTGATGTCCAGACATACGCATATTTAAATAAGAAATATGCTTGATTGAAAAGTATATAAATACATGTATACATGTACAAACAGAAACACACACACACATATACACACACACACACACATAACACGCACACACATGTATATATACATAACTTAAAAGCCTATTTACTACGTGTGAACAATAGTTTATTTTCATAAATGGAAGGTTATATAAATATAAAATATATTATAGAAATATGAAAATATTAAAAAATGCAAAAATGTTGCTATTATCAAATATATAAGTTTCTGCGTCAATAAACAAAAGCGAAGCAGTTATTTCATGAAATAGGGAAATGCTCTTCTTAGAATGGTAGGAAGAAGGAAAGAAAGAAAGAAAGAAAGAAAGAAAGAAAGAAAGAAAGAAAGAAAGAAAGAAAGAACGAAAGAAAGAAAGAAAGAAAGAAAGAAAGAAGTACAATAAATCTTGTCAATAAACTCTTCGTTGAATGTTTCTTGCCAATTGTTTGTGTTCCCTTTTCCTACAATGTCAGCATATGCTATATTTATCTATTTTCTTACTATGTATGTGTGTGTGTGTGTTATCTCTATGATGGTAAATAATATGAGACTCTAAATGTAAGAAATGCCATAGTGATATAAAAGGTTGTTACGATGATATTAAAAAGAAATATTAAATTAAAAATTTTATCTAAATACGGAACTTAAAAGGTAAGAGTCTTTTCATAGATCATCTCATAATCCACCTGGACACATCATCGATTTTGTTACCTTGGACTAATGAGCGTATCGGGATTTTCCCTAATCAGACACCCTCACCCAGATGACCCAGCTAGAGTTGATCAATCCCAGGCAACCCCAGAAAACTCTATGTTCTCCAAGGTTCGCACCCAAGAATTATAAATATAATATTGACTTCAAATTTTGGCACAAGGCCAGCAAGTTCGAGGGAGTGGATAAGTCGATTACATCTACCCCAGCGGGCAACTGGTACTTATTTTATCAACCTCGAAAGGATAAAAGGCAAAGTCGACTTCAACGGAATTTTAACTCAGAACGTAAGGACGGGCGAAAGGCCGTTAACTCATTTTGCCTCGCATACTAACGATTCTACCATTAATTTTAAATATAATATTCCTTTCAACTACAGGCACAAGGCGTGAAATTTCGGGAAATGGGGAGAGGATAGTCGATTACATCGACCCAAGTGGTCAACTGGTACTTATTTCATCGACCCCGAAAGGGATGAAAGGCAAAGTCAACCACGGCGGAATTTGAATTCAGAACGTAAAAACGGACGAAATGCCGCGAAGCATTTTACCCTGCGTGTTAACGATTCTCCCAGGGCGCTGCCTCAATTTTAAATACTAGGCAGAAAGACCACTCTGCGGGCGATTTTCTGCTAGCCACTTGATAATATTTTCACATTTGATTCCCAATTCTAATAATTTTTATATTTTACGTCTGATTATTTCTTTATATAATAGTGCTCACTTGCATAGTAAATATTACTTTCATTATTTTATCAGTCATAATTTCTCTCTCCTAAACAAACATCACGGTAGTCCGACAACAGGGGGAGAAGCAATTTGTCAAGTTTTACCTTCCCCTCAAAGCAACATAAAGATTGCAATTCAGCAGCCCATCTGTATGCTTTGCAGTGTGTGTGTGAGAGAGAGAGTGAGAGGGGGAGAGAGAGAGAGGAGAGAGAGGGGAGAGAGAGAGAGAGAAAGAACATTGCAAACAATGAATGAAATAAACATGAACTGAAAAATCTTATAAATTAAAAGGCATTACTACAGATGTATATGCTCCCGACTTTGTTGCCTCGTAACATCCAGAAAAATGGATACGGTTTAACAAAATTTTCTACAAATACCGCTTAGATGTTGTGGCTTTAGAGTATATAGGGATTTATAGGAAAAAATTTTTTCGAGGGGGTGGAGAGAGGAGTTTTGGAAAATTCACAAAATCTGACTTTTTTCCCTCATAACTTTCAGGAAAATGGGTATCTTTTAATGAAAAGTTATACAAATACTTTTCAAACAACACAGATTACGTTTTAAAGAAATTTATGGGGGAATTTTTTTCAGGTATTTCCCCATTTTTTTTTTTTTTTTTTTTGTAATACAGCTTTCGAAATGATGGGGTTGGAGGGAGGGCATCTTTGTAAGAAAAGGTTTTGAAAACTTTTTTTTTTTACAACTCCCCTTTCCCTCATCATCCCACTCCGGACCTATTTTGGCCAATTTCTTTTGCACTTCAAAACCATGAGAAGAGCATTTACGATTAAAAAATAAAAACAATTGTTAATATTTTTAGAGGGAAAAGTGAGTGATTTAAGGACGATTCGGCTGTTGTTTCTAACACATCCAAAGACAGCGCCCTCCTCGTTTCTTTATCATTCTCGCATGTAGTGATGTTTTCAATATTCACCCCACCCTTACCCCCATAAATACATTTAAATGCTATAAAAAAAGAAAATTTGAGAAATTATGAATTTTTGCAACCCCACTTCCTACCCCCGATTGTTTCTGTTTAGAAATTAAAATATTGGAGAGCCTGAGAAGGTCATTGCTGGCATTTATCCACAGTGATTTAAAAAAATTACGGAGATGTACTTGCATAGCAAGTGACTTGATCTGAGATCGTGTACTGAAACAAAAACAATTGCAGCGTGGAAGATGTTTGTAAGCCATTCAAGACCACACAAAAACAGTTTCACTTCAACATTTAAAGTTCATTTGTGTTAAAATATTTTCGTCGCTTTGAAACCATGACCTGCTCACTGACAAAACTTCACAAAATTGATACAGCATGAAGTTTTGTCAATGCACAGGTCATGGTTTCAAAGTGACGGTGGGGATAAAAATTTAGATTACAATTCATTTTGTTGTTTTTCTTCCACCAATGAACCACGCGAGTGTTACTTCAGCATCATCATTCCATGAAATGTGTTTAACAGGAGAAAAATATTGAAAAAGCATCAATACATGTGAGAGTGAAAGGGTGGTTTAGGTTGTGCTAGAAACAACAGCGGAACCTCCCTTGAATTGTTCACCATTTCTTCTGAAAATATTTACAATTTTTGTTTTTTTACCGAAAAGGTTCCTCCCATGATTTTTAAGTTAAAAAGGAAAATGGCCAAAATCGGTCCGGACAGTTATTTTTGTAAGGCTTATAGCGTTCCAAACAGCCATAACAATAAAATCACTTTAAAATTTTTTTTACAAAAACTATATGGGTATTTCAGAAAATTTTCATTCAATGAATAATGTTTTTGCATTACGTACACATTAATAGAACAAACTGTCGGTTTTCCACATAATTAATTAAAACTTGAAATGAAAACATTAAAAGAGAAAGTGAGAATTTGCAAATAAAAATAGAATACTCCGCAGTTAATGCAATGAATATTTAAATTTGTGAAGAATTGGACGCAGTGAATGCAATGAATATTTAAATATGCGAGAAATTGGAGTTCAAAAAAAATTCAATAAACTTGAGAAATCGAAGTTATAGGAAATCTCTTAAAACATGGATTTATAAAAATATTTCCAGACGGTCAACCCTTTAATAATTGGTTTCTTTTAGTACTTTTAGTGATTGTTACAGACCTAATTAATAAGCAGCTTTCTCTATTATATTTTAAATATATTATAAAAGTAAAATTAACATGTGTGTGATGAATGTAATGAGTCAACGTTGGAGGTAGTAGATTTAAAATTGCTGTGTGGCTGTGTGGTAAGAAGCTTGCTTCCCGTCCACATGATTCCGGGTTCAGTCTCACTGCGTAGCACCTTGGACAAGTGTCTTCTACTATAGCCTCGGGCTGATTAAAACCTTGTCAGTGGATTTGGTAGACGAAAACTGACAGGAGTCCGTTGTATGTGTGTGTGTGTGTGTGTGTGTGCGTGTGTGTGTACGTACCTTTCTGTGGGTTTGTCCCCTCATCGCTGCTTGACAACAGACGTTGGTGTGTTTATGTCCCCGTAACTTAGCGGTTCGGCAAAAGTATCCGATTGAATAAGTACTAGGCTTTAAAAATAAGTCTTGGAGTCGACTAAAAAAAACCCTTCAAGGCGGTGTTCCAGCATGGCCGCAGTCTAATGACTAAAACAATTAAAAGAATAAAAGAATATCCTCAAACTTATAGTGACTTCCATTTATATAGCATTCGCTCTAGTTTTTCAATCCCTCAAACACAGTAGAACACATTGCCCGGATCACTTTCATACAAATCAGTTTGTCATTTGTGTGGAAATACGATGATATGAATATATAGATATGAACGGTTGAACGTGCGTATATTTAATGCATATGTCTGGTATTAATTATCTAGGATATTATGCACAAGAACTCAATTGAATTTATTGATATGTGTTTGAAACGAGTGTTAGGTGTTTAGATAAAATATTTATGTCTTGTATATTTTATGTCAATATGTAATGATTTTTCTGAGTGTTTACTAATGAGTGTTATTGGCAAATAATATTTCGAACGTTTCTGCTGTGTATAAATTGCAACGTCTTCCATTCTATTGTTAGATCTTCCTTTGTTTATCATGCTCCATTTTATACCATATGGTGTCTGTCTACTATCCATTGGCTATATACATGAGGATAATGTGTGTCTTTTATTAATATTATGAAATCTGTAGATATGTTGCTTTTATTGAGATTTGAACAGCTTAGATGTAAGTTTTGTATGTATTCTCTTTCAGTTAAGATTTTCATTTGGCATTGACACGTCTTTCTCACGAAGGCAGTTTGGTTGTTACATTTGCATTTTCGATTGGATTTGGCTGGCTGGTCACATATTTGTTCAGTTAGAGAGACAAATCTGTGAGTGGAGTTCTGGTCAATTTCATATATGTCTCTAGTTTCCTGATATTGGTTGTTCATATTATTGGATTGTAATTCTTTTACAATTGTGTTTAGTTGCATTTGAAAGTAATTCTTAATTATTCTAAATTTTATATTTTAAATAAACAGAAGAGTTTGTCTTCGAGTGGCACTAAAATTGCATTGGTAGATGGACATTCATTGGCTTTAATTCCAAAGTTGGTTTCGTTCTCAAAGAATGTAATCCGTATCATAATTCTCATCAATTTAGTCGTTTATTTCTTCTTTTCTTTTTGTGAAAGTAAGCTTTCTTATATGTACACACACACACACACACACACACACACACACACACACACACACATACACACACACACACACATATAACTGGGTTGATAGTTCAAATATGTCTGAAGAAATGGTCTGGTTATTTTGTTCTTTTATGTAATGTATTAATAAGCAAATAGTGGAGGCGCAATGGCCCAGTGGTCAGGGCAGCGGACTCGCGGTTTCGATTCCCAGAATGGGCGTTGTGAGTGTTTATTGAGCGAAAACACCTAAAGCTCCACGAGGCTCCAACAGGGGAGTTGTAGAAAACCCTGCTGTACTCTTTCACCTCAACTTTCTTTCACTCTTTCTTCCTGTTTCTGTTGTACTTGTATTTCAAAGGGCCAGCCTCGTCACACTCTGTGTTACGCTGAATCTCCCCGACAACTACGTTATGGGTACACGTGTCTGTGGTGTGCTCAGCCACTTGCACATTAATTTCACGAGCAGGCTGTTCTGCTGATCGGATCAACTGGAACCGTCGTCGTCGTAACCGACGGAGTGCCAACAATAATAAGCAAATGAATGGCCATTCTCATGTATGCGTATGTACAATAATTGAAAAATCAACTCCATTCTTATTCATTTAATATTATATTTTGCTGTGGGATAAATGTGCTGTAATTTTTCGTTACATGTACTGGATTTACTATGTTAGATATTATGAAGTAATTAGTTAATATTATATTATTTGTTTTGCTGATTGGTTCATTGTTGGCATTCTTTACAAGAACCCTGTTAACCATATACTCGCATGAAGTACTACTGAGTTTATTACTTAGATCGTAAAAATCCTTACTACCTGGCTATGTATGTATATATATATATATATATATATATATATATAAATCAAGGTACTCAGAAACCTGGATGTTTGTACATTTACAGATTTTTATTAATGTCACATATTAAATGAAGCGCTTTTCACCTAGTCGTGTAGGTTTATATATATATATATATATATATATATGGGAGAATTTACGAAAAGAACAACAACAGACGAAGACAAGTGGTGTAAACAACAAAAGGATGTATTAGTTTAACGCTCGGGAATAAGAAAGTCTTTAACGTTTCGAGCTACGCTCTTCAACAGAAAGAATACGGAGAAATCAAGGAGAAAATCACGGAGAAACATATATATATATATATATAAACATGTGTGTGTGTGTGTGTGTGTGTGTGTGTGTGTGTGTGTGTGTGTGTGTGTGTGTGTGTGTGTGCGTGTGTGTGCGTGTATGCATGTATGTATATGTATGTGTGTTTCTTTGGGTTGTTTGTGGTTACCTGGATTGTTTAGTTTGTGCATATGTGTCTGCGTATTGTGTGGGCCTGAACGCGTGGGCCTGAACGCGTGGGCCTGAACGCGTGGGCCTGAACGCGTGGGCCTGAACGCGTGGGTAAACCTCCACATATAGCTGTGCATGTCACGATAAAATACAAGTATGTTTCATTACTGTTTATGTGTGTGCATTCATATGTATTCCATATGAATGCACACACAGGTACCTCAAATGGAGAATCTCTGAAATGTTTTAATAATTTTCACTGTTCCTGTAATTGATTATATCTGGAGAGTGAGTAACAGTCTGATCTGTTCATTTTGTTTGTTTGTTTTTGTTTTGTTTTTTGTTTTTCTAAGTGCGGAGGCAGAACTCAATCATTTTTAGGTTTCTAAGCAGATCTGTTATTATGTAGCCAAGTGCGCCTATGATAATAGGACAAAATGAAAATATGAAGCCTGAATATAAGAGTTGTAGGTTACTCATCTAGTTTTGGAAGATACATTCACATCCGATGGGCAGCTGATCTCCACAACAGTCCCGTGCAACTCTATCTAGCCTGTTGTGCTTACACTAGCTTGATGTCTCTATTGGAATGTTTCTCCAGTTTTTTTTATTTTTGAAGACATGAATATCTTCTGGTTCTGTTATATTTTTGGTATGACCACCAGGACAATCCTCTCTGCGTTTAGCATTGAAGACCGTCTTAGCGACAATGTCAGAGTAGTATCTTGCGGAAATTTTTGGAGAGCTGCTAATGATATGAATGATATCTTCCACACTGGTATGGCACCATTGACACTTCCTATCACAACGTGGAGTTTTAGCAGCATCCTTATCTCTTTTGTTGATCAGGTATTTAATATCCATCGCCTGTTCTTGGATAGCAAAGGCATAGACTTCTAGATATGATGTGATGTACTCATCACAAGTCCAGGAGAAACAGCTATTCCTGTCAATATTACTTGCATTCTCTAGCTTGCGAAATATGAGTCCATACATAACCTTCTACTGGTATAATGAGTATTTTACTTCCAGGTCTCTGTTTAAATAGGTCAGACCAGTTTACCTTGGTTCACATAAAGCAGCAGTAAACTGGAAGTACTTGTCCAGGGGTTCATCTGATCTCATGATATTATTACCTTTATTGCTGAGTACACTCGTGATTCATTTCTCTCTTTGCTTCCGTTTAATATAGATCCTTTCAGCGTTACTGTTGATGTGGAAATTACCTGTCATTGGAAGTATATTCCTAGCCCTGTTGGCTAATGAAAAGTTCTCAACATTTCTATACTAACGATGCAAAAGTGGAAACACGACAAAAGACCTTAAAATGTGTTCAAAGAGAGGATAGAATCAATTTTAGTAGAGATTAGAAATTCGTTGTGAAGACAATTCGTTTACATCTGTTGTTACTTTATGTGACAAACTGGCGGAGTCGTTAGTTATCGGACAGAATACCTTTGCGGTATTCGTTCTGATTCACCGTGATCTGCGTTCAAATTCTATCAAGGTCAGTTCTGCCTTTTACAGTCGATAAAGTATCAGTCAATTACCAAATCGATTTCTCTCTCTCTCTCTCTTTCCACTCTCTGTCCATCTATCTTTTCTTGGATCAGCTACGTTATGCTCTGAGAAGGGTTATGAGGTACCATACACACACGCGCGCGCACACACACACACACACACACACACACACACGTACGTACATACATACATACGTAGGCTTGCCATACGTCACGGTTGGGCCGGGGAAGTCCTTGCTTAAAGGCTCTATCTGTTCTTTTTTCTCTATTTCTCTCCCTCCAGCCTGCTATTAATTTCTCCATGTCCATAATCTCCCCATTATATCACTCCATCTAATCATTCCACTCCCACCCACGCAACTTAAATCAGCAACGACAACAAACATGATAAAGCGAAATGCTATTCTTATATCCACATCTGATCATTCAGTCGACATCTGGACAATCGACCACAAACTAACAAGACAAGTTTACTCAAAAAAACCAAAACCAGGTGATTTTACTCGTACCGCTAAGCCTGTGTATGTTTTATGACCGTAAATGTGGTTAATTTAAACATTGCATCTGCGATATACTAAAGTTAAACCGCTCTTTTCGATCGATTGCGGTGTTTGCCTACTGCTTATCTTCTATAAATATCGGCCGTTAGAAATCCTTATCACTAACCGAACCCACTACGTTTTAACGATAAAATATAACCGTTGTTATGTGTATATGAGCGAATGTACACAAGGAAAGTAAATCTATTTCGTCATGAAAATAAAGTGTGAATTATGAGGATGTATGTCTATATGTTTGAATATATGTATGTTTATATAACAACATTATATAAATATATATATATATATATATATATATATATATATGAATATAGTAGAATAGTAATAAATGAAGTAGAGCAAATAATATAAGTATTCGAAAAATAACGACAAAAACAAAACTGACGTAATTATTGTACAAGCATATAAGAATGACAATAGATAGAAAATTGGAATAACAAGACAAGCAACGATGATAATGATGATGATGATGATGATGATGATGATGATGATGATGATCGCCATCATCATCAGCAGCAATATCACCTTCGTTATCACCATCTTACCAGCATCACATTATCATCATCAACATAGTCAAACATTACATCTATCATCATCATGAAGACGACAAAAACGGCGACGGCGGCAAAAAAGGGTGACGAGGCGATGGATAGGAGGGGCAGGAGGAGATGAAGGAGGGTGGAATGGTTGGCGGAGGCGGGTAAACTCAATGAAACAAATAATATCGAAATATAAGGCTAAATTACAAATATTTGTTGTAATAGTTGAGTTGTAAATAGAAACTTACATGAAAATGTGAGATTAAAAACCCACTTTAAAAGAAAATATAACAAATATGTATTGACAAAATGGTTTGTTTTGTACAAATTTTGTTACCGAACGAATTACTGCATTTATTCAAGTACAATATGATCTCTAATATTATAACATCTCTTCCTATATTCTCATCATTTTCCTTTTTTTCTTTTAGTCTTTTTTGCACTTGTGTATGTGCGTCCACACGCACGCGCGCACAATTTCGATCCTGATGTTTTTGTAACAAATTTCGAGCATTATACACATAGAAGTAAATTACGATAAATCACCTAAGGTAGATTAAAATATTGACAGGCTGTGGATGTGCGGTAAGAAGTTTGCTTCCCAATCACTAGGTTCTGAGTTCAATCCCACTTCCTGACACTTTGAGTAAGTGTCTTCTATTATAGCTCTGGGCCGACCTGCCATCGTTTTTAAGTGCGTAGTGAACAAAAAAAAAAAAAGGCCAAAGTTGTTACAGAGTGGAGGAGGGGGCTTGAAAAAATTCAGAACTCCGGCGTCTTACTGGGATGCCTCCATTCATATTTGAACACCGCTCTGTGCGGCACAGACTCTTCCGCTTGTCCGGATCGGGGAGACATGTTGTACCAGTAGACTGCTTCCAGGGGCGAAATGTGCTCCCTTTCAGCCATGGCCTTGATCGTCCGATGGTGCCTCTCAACGATTCCGTTGCCACTCGGCCTATACGCCGCTCTAAATAATCGTCGCACCTTCCACCGGTCAAGCATCTCTCCCAACGCTTCCGAACGAAACGCCGCCCCGTTGTCCATTAGCAGTTCTTCCACGGGATCCCTCTCCAAGAATATCCCGTTCAGAATGCGGGCAATCTCATCGGCAATGCCTGTCCTCAGCTCCCTCCAAATGGCCAGCCGGCCCGGCCCGCAGTCGACCATGCTGAGATACATTTCCTGACGGTAGTGCGTCACATCCACAGCCAGTCTCCTCCAGTTGCGCTCTACTGAGAGGTTCCCCTGCTCATGCCCACCCGGGGCGGGGTCAATGGACTGGCATCTGTCACATTTCCCGACCACTTTCTTGATGTTTCTCCTAGTGACGTCAGCATCAATCATTTTCGCCAGATACAGGGTCCTATCCACCCCCAAGTGGTGCATAGCATGTAACTCCTTCAGTTCGGAGTCACCCAGCCGACACGCTGCCGCTATCCCTTTCCTTGCTTCCTCTGGTTCCTCCAGCCACGCCCTTTTCACCCTGGTCAGTGCGTCCGCCCTGTTTCTTTCCGAAGGCACGAAAACCACGTTCAGCTTCAGTCCGAACTCGGTGATCAGCACTCCCAGAACTCCTAGGCGGCGTTTCACCAACATCTCCGCGGCACCTTTCGTCCGGACTCTCTTCTCGCTGGTAATTACTGTTCCTAACCAGCCGACCACGGTGGCCGAATCCGTCCGGATCTCGATCGAGCGCAGCCCCCATCCCCCATCTCAGGGCCAAGTTCACCCCTTTCAGCACCGCATCTAGTTCGGCGACATTGATGTGGTTGAAGTCGTCCGCTTTCCGTAGCCAGGCCGCTTCCTCCACCTCAGCACCTTCGATCTCCAACACAACCCCTATCGCTATACTGCTAGCATCACACCAAACCGTCCCGGACTCCGTCTTGGGCACATACCAGTTTCCTCTGACCGGTCTTCCGCTCTCGTTCTCTCCAGGATTTCCCGCATCATCGCCACCGTCGCCTCTCCCACCTTGTCACTCCAACTCTCCCCCTCTGCTCGTCTCTTGGTGTAACTGCATGCAATGCGCAACCAACCAGCGATCGGATAGTGTCCAATCAACTTCCCACAAACCGAGATCAACTCTCTCCTGCTAACGCTGGAACTCAGCTCTGGGATCTCGTTTCCTCTCCGGAACACCAGCTCGCCCGATCTGTCTTTTTGTAGCTTCAGACTCAGGCGGCTTCGCAATCAGCCCGATCCTCTCCAGGTGTCTCACTACCTCGGTGGCTGGCACTACAGTCTCGTCAACCAAAATGTCGTCGATGTAGGAACTGGTGGCCTTCCTTATCCTCTCCTCTTTCCCTAGGATGGACTTGAGCACCATCGCCATAATTTTCGGAGCGGAATTCAGCCCGAAACCCAGCCTGGTTAAACAGTACGTCCGGCCCTTGTACCGCACCAGCTGGTATCGCCACAGCTTGTCACTCACACGGAGCTGCAAATATGCCGGCTTCAAGTCGACGATCGTCGCTGCCCCGGTCAACTGTCTCCACACACGTAACGTCTCACCGCAAACGTCCGTTGCCTCGCCTCCCGTGTGGCACGATATATGGTCGTTCAGCTCCCTAAAATCCAGCACCGGTCTGACTTTTCCTTTCGTCGGCTGCACCACCGCCATCAGACGCAGCACTCCACTCACCACCTCCTCTTTCCACGGGACAAGGACTCCTTCCTTGATCCACCTCTCTACCTCCTCGTCGAACTCGACACCGGCGTGACCTTTCAACGTATGCTGGTAGCAGCTCACCCTGTTCTTCAGTAGTGGGGGCTCGTCCTTCCATCGCCACTCTATCGTCCACCTCCGACCATCAAACGCCGCCTGAAAATCTTTGTCTTCGATGGCGTAAGCGGCGCTGTCCCCGACGGGGCTCTGCTCTCCCTGGCGGTCCCGACTCACGGCGCACGATGCGCCCACGCTTCCGAACGTGACCTCATCTCCCGCAATCCTAACGCCACCAAGACGGTTGATGGCGTCCATCCCCAACACGACATCAATCCCATCTATCACATAGTCGATCACGATCACCCGTAGCCTCAGCGCTGCGCTCGGTAACGCTATCTCCAGACTGGAGCTGCCCCTGCAACGGATCTCTCTACCGTCGACCGCCCGGACGCTACTCGTCCCATTCCATTTCTTCGCCACCCCTGGCGTCACGAGGGTAGTCGTGCAACCCGTGTCCACGAGGGCCTTGGACTTCTTCCCCTCGGCCTCGACTTCGACCACGGGCAGCGCCTCCACAAGCGCCTCTACTTGGTTGCGGGGAAAGTTTGAGAGGCAGCAACTTCCCCACGGTCGTTTCCCTGGTCGGAATCACGGGCGATGTGCCCAGTCTTCCTGCATTGATAGCACACGGGCCGCGATTCGGCGCATTCCCTCGCCATGTGCGGCCCCTGACATTTGAAACACCGACCCGAGAACGGCCGCTGTCGTTGCTCGGTAGGCTTCCTCACGCCTTTCTCAGGCTGTCGCCTGTCGGAATGCGCCTCCGTCGCCGCCATCGCTATCGGCTTCCGTCCGACGTGCTGTGTCAACACGCGAGCTTGTGCTACTAGCTCGCTGAGCGCCATCTTTCTCCCGCCAGGCAACTGCTGCAATCGGATCCCTACGTCGTCGGGGAATCCATTTACAAACGCCAGCCGCCCCGCTCTGTCCAGGCCTTCTCCCGTAAACCCAGCCAGCGTGGCCAGTCGTCGCACTTCCGCCGCGTACTCATCCACCTGTTCTCCTCCCCATCTAATAGTTCCTAGTTTTACGAAGGCAGCGTAATCGCTCTCCGTATACGGTTCTCTCAACCTCCGTTCGACGTTCTCCGCACTTAATCTCTCTTCCTCGTCCATTTCTAAGTACAGGGTCAGGGCGCTCCCTTCCAAGTATAGAGCCATGAGACTCGCCACATCACTTATTCCTTGCAGCTTGGCAACGACCCTAATTTTTCGCATCCAAGCCATGACATCTCCTTCGCCATTAAAAGGCCTGGTCACATCGCTGGCGATCCTAATCTTGGCTGCCATCGAGGCGAATTTCTACACGTGGGGCCGAAATAGCTTGTGGTGTGTGCGTACGAGTAGATGTAATCGCCTTACCTCGGTTTTCCTTTTGTCGACTGCGAGTCTGTCTTGCGGTATCCAATCCTTGAAGCTTGCCCCGACCCAAAGAACACCAGGAATAGCAGCTGCTTCTCCCAAACCTAGACCGTCACTAGACACGTCTTGTCCTGTCCGCGACCCCGTTCGAAAGAGGGCACGAATCCCGATCGAGGCTCCCTCTGCCCTTTTTCCTCTTCCGGTCAACTCGCCCTTTCGGTCAGCCTCCCTAGACACTGACGTCATACCACACATACTAGCACGCGCGCAAATTTTGAAGCGGTCAGATATTCGGCTTTAAGCTTGAGAAACTTTCTTCTGAGCGCTATGTCAGGTCCAACGGCAAGCTAAGTAGAATATTAATTTGTCTTACTTTATTTTATTCAGTTATCCTGACCTTTTGATTATGGAGTAAAACTGACAACAAAATATGCAGTATTTCGTTTTTGGATTTGGTTTGCAAGATTTTTTATGTGATTTTGTGTGTTGAAGCATATTCTGTTGTGTCTGGGGAGAGTCATTTTCTTATTGTGCCTTAAAATTTAACACACTCAGTGGAAATTTTACCGGTGAGTGTGTTAAATTTCAAGGCACAATAAGAAAATGACTCTCCCCAGACACAACAAAATATGCAGTAATTCATTGACAATGTAGACTGTAACATGAGAGAAAGCTGAAATGAAAGCTCTATGTGTGAAAATACTCTAGCACCGTATTCTATACAAAAGCAGGTGAATTATATTAAAGAACATTGTATACTCTTTTCAGTACAAAGTGATGCTTTAAACACAGATGTAACAAACTGTTTTCTTACAGTTCTGAGTTACAATCATTTTGAGAATTAGGGGCAACATGTGTTTCTTGGCTTTTACAGTGATAACAATGAATCATCGGGGGAAATAAATTAGATATTATCTGAACTAGAAATATCAGGTCTAAATTTAAATATTCTTTTACTTGTTTCAGTCATTTGACCGCGGCTATGCTGGAGCACCGCCTTTAGTCGAACAAATCGACCCCAGGACTTATTCTTTGTAAGCCTAGTACTAATTCTATCATTCTCTTTTGCCGAACCGCTAAGTTACGGGGACGTAAACACACCAACATCGGTTGTCAAGTGATGGTGAGGGACACAAACACAGACACACAAATATATACATATATATATATATATATATATATATATATATATATATATATATATATATATATATACACGACGGGCTTCTTTCAATTTCTGTCTACCAAATCCACTCACAAGGCTTTGGTCGGCCCGAGGCCATAGCAGAAGACACTTGCCCAAGGTACCACGCAGTGGGACTGAACCAGGAAACACGTGGTTAGGAAGCAAGCTTCTTACCACAAGAGCCACGACTATCAGAAAATTAAAAAAGACCGAAGAACATTGTTCCTGTAAATTGTTATATTTTGCACAAACAGGAATTTGAGATTGAAAGTATTGTGCTCAAAATGTACGACTCTTTACGCATTTGAGATAAAGAAGCAACGCTGTTAAAGACATTTTTTGAAATCGTCGATGATGATAATAATTATAATCTGATACTCCATGTTGTGACTAGACAGCTCTCTATTTTCTTTCTCTTGTTGAGATACTTAAATGCTATGAAGTCCTAAAGGGTTATTTTCAAAGATGAGAGACGAAGGAGTTCCCCGATGCGCTGTGGCAGTATTTGGAGAATGAAGAATTTACATGCAAATCGTCAGAGATCTATTTCTTCTACCTCAGTCACTTATGTTATTCTCGGACACTTTTGAAATACTAAAAGACTAGTCATTCAGTACAATTTAGGCATTTAACCTAATGGCTGAGCTGAAAAGAAAATTTGATGGAAAGGTAAAATATTACTTGATGAGGAGAGGAGAAATACCCCCATAACAATTTGTGCCATACTTTTGTGAGGATTTTGTGAAACAGTCAAGACCATGAATATGATGAGGTTGACTTATAAGATGACTATGGAGTTATAGAATCACATAACAGTACTTCTGAGATGGTAAATAGCTTTAGTCAAAAAATTTATCGTAAATTATTCAATAATTCTAAGATTTCTTTTACAAACCTGAAAAAGATGGAGCTTATTTCTTCTTGTTTCCATTATAGCAATGCTCGAGAGAAATCATTAGCTGGTGGAACCAATCAAAACAGAACTCCAAATATGTAACAATTTCGCTGAAGCGTATCCAGCTATGAAGAAAAGGCTGTAGGCCAACACAAAATCTAAGGAGATGGTACCTAAGGAACAGAAATATATTTGCAAATAAAAAGTGGTCACTGTGAAAAGAAGGTTCAGCTCATCCTTTGTAACTAGAACAATGAATAATTGAATAGGGAAAGGGCTCTGGAGAAAAATCGTTGATTAATGATTGAATAGCTTGGTTTTGTTAAATCTCTGAACGAGGTATAAGCAGTAACTGTACGGCAACGTGAAGTATATTTGCCACTTAAATGCGGCTAAACCCTAAGGGTGAATGCTACTGTTGCTTTTAGCCCCAGGAGAACATCTCCAGCTGGCTATTGACACACTTTCTGTGCCCTGTCGGTATTTCCCATCGTCGATCTGACGTGATATGCACGGACTCGAGTTTTTTGGGGTATTTACCCTTCGTCAGCGTACGACAATCACCGATCTTCGATGCGAAGGGCTCCCAATGCAAATACATATATACTTTTTCCTGTGACGAAAAGCAACAGTAGCATTCACCCTTAGGGTCTAGCCGCATTTAAGTGGAAAATATACTTCACGTTAGCTTGGTTTTGGTATATTGATATTTGCAAAAATAGTAACTTATTAGAATGTCGGTTTAACAAAACAACCAAAGATAAAATACCTATTTGTTGTTTTTACAATAGGGTTAAAATTTTATTTAAAAAAGACATTTTTGATTTGCTATTCACATACATATTAGTATATATGCATATGTGTTTATTTGCGTATATATAAGTATATGTTTATGCTATGTATTTGGATAGGTATATGTATATATTTTTACATCCCCTCTATTTGAGGGTTTCGTAGATAGTGATCGACACCGGTTTGACTGATTACTGAGTTGGATTTTTTAGGAATATGATAAATGAATTAAGAAATGAAAATAATGAATGACAGGTTAAAATTATGTAATTCATTTTTGTCTTTATTGTGTTGTATATGTATGTAGTACAGAATCTAATTATATACACAAACAGCTGTGGACTTATAACACCTTTCTTCCACCCCTTTAATTTTCTCTGTCGTTTGTACTCTGTATAAGTTGGGGATCTTTTTGGTTTGACGGGCAACACTTGTTTTCTTAACGAAACACTTTCAAACTTGGGATACTGGTAGAATGTGTCATATAAAACATCTTTTTCTCTTAGCCTTCTTAACAAAAATTATTTCTTAATAAGTTATTTCATGTTAAAGTTGTCGTATTTCTGTAATTTCAACCAATCACTGACGTCTATTCAGCTGAATACAGTTACTGCTCTTTTTATAAACAATAATTTTTACCGGCGTTAAGAGTGTTATTCCCTGTTTAATTATATCATTATTCCCTAGTAAGGGTTTAGGGTTTTAGGGTTAGGGTTCGGGTTTTAGAGTTAGGGTTAGGGTTTTAGGGTTAGGGTTGGGGTTAGGGTTAGGGTTATGGTTATGGTTATGAGTTATAATCATAACCCTGACCGTAATCCTAAAACTAACCCTAACTCTAAAACCCGAACCTTAACCCTAAAACCCTAAGCTAAAACCAGTACAAACGCACGAACGATGTCATAAACAACAGTGACAAACGAAATATATACCGCTGATAGTTGTTGTTGACAACGGATAGTTTTTGTTGACAAACAACGGCCCTAATTTTATTCAAGGGAAAATATCCCCTGACACCGTTGTTTACATTCCACGGCGTAATTGTTTTCACCTCAATAGACGTCAGTGATTGGTTGAAATTACCGAAATACGACAATTTTTTACATTGAATAACTTCGAATACAAATTTTTTTATCTGTTCTATATCACAAAATATACAAGTATACGAAGTTTGAAAGTGTTTCGGTACCAAAAATACTACATAAAAAAATGTTGTCCGTCAAACCAAAAAGATCCTAAGTTTTCACCTATTAATATAAATATCTATATATTTATACTTAAAGTAAAAATTTGACTTTATTTTGTAGCATAAGCGCGGATATATTTGCACATGATCGTACGAATTTGTTTCGTGGGGGTATGTATAAATATTTGTAACTATTTTTCTTTGAATATTGTGCTGAGGATGAGAAATAAGCTATTTTACTGCTTTAATCTCGAAATTGGACCAATGCACAATTGACTTTGGAGTTTTATTTTGTATTTTTCATTTGCTCGCCTACAACCCGTATTTTTGCAGGAGCTAAAGGTGGTTTTATAACGTTTTTTGGCGTATTCAGACAATATGTAGGAGCAGGGGTTTTTTCCTTCCTCCTTATATACTCTTTTACTCTTTTACTATAATTATATAATTTATATATATACTTATTTTAGTATATATTTATACTTAAATATTCATCATCCGAATGTCTCCACCTTTTGCTTTCTCTCGGTTTGTATATATACATATATACATATTTTGTATTTCATACCCTAACGATTATATTTAATAAATTTAATCTATCTAATTTGTTTATCCACATAATTGCCTCTATATCTAATGTACTAAATATATGCACGTATATTTATGGCAATAAATTAATGTTTTTACAAAAAACGTAATCCTTTACATAACTTTTTAATGTTTACATTCTTTTACAATTTTGCGGTAAATAACGACATGTCAATGTCTGGTCATAGAAAAAAAATCGCTCCGTTCAAAAGTGTCGACATTAAAACTGACGATGATGAAAATAAAGTTGATGACAACGTAATCGAGACTGACGATAATGTGAGTCTGACAATGACGAATTTGAGATGGACGTTGACGAGGTTGATGTTGATAATATGGAATTTGAGGAGGGGGTCCCAGTAGATAAAAAAAAAAACATAAGCTTGTTTTATTTTAAAATTTCGCTTTTTTTTTTACCTTATTGATACATAAATTAGTTTTTTTTTCAGTGTTTTGAAACAATTTTACAGACAGATGCCATTCTGTACATTTATTCTTAAAAGACATTTTTGCTATATAATGAATCATTTAGTGTTTTCGTACTTTACTGGAAACGATTTCTTACTTTTGTATTATCTAACCAAAGAAAGAAAAAGACTTTCTACAATTGAAGAATGTGGCAATGACAGTAAATTTATAATTAATTGTGAGACAACGAGGAAACGAAGTTTACCTCCACATTTTTCTTGAGAAATACAACAGCAATATTTCTATGGCTCTGACATTTATTTCTCTCACAAAATCAACTCACGCAATTCTCTATTTTCCTCAGTAATATTAAGAAATTTCATGGCAAATACGATAATTAAAAGTAGCTGTCTCCGAGACGCATTTCTTTGGATCTAAAGCTTCAAAAACCGTAATTTAATGAACATATTTAATGACACAAACCATTTCTATGTTTCATTACTTAGTTCTACATAAAAATTTATATAATATACTGTATTAAATAATTCAATGTATTATACGAATTAATGTATCATATAATATAATGAATTCTTGGGGTTTGGCTGGGATTCTTGAAGAATAGTCTAAGAAAATACTTTTTTATTATATCGTACTCTACGACATAGTAGAAAGGATTATATTGTACTCTACGAAAAATTTCACATAAGAGAAATTAAGTGATCATAGATTTTATGTTATTCATCAATATACCTGCCTCTTTTAGTATTTCTCTTTTAATAAAATTAACAAGTATAACTTTCTTATTACTGATAACAGAAACATGTAGTCTGAGAGTTCTGAAGCTCTCAGCTTGAAACTCTAATTTCATTTTATATACAGATGATAGGCTAAAATCATATATGCGAAACACATATTTAGAATTGGTTTCTGGAAATCTTCTCGTATGGTAGGTGTTGAAATCACCCCATCTTCTACGGCTACTAAAGTAAAACCAAAGACAAATCCTGGTCATTGATTCAATAGCCTTACACTACTTACTAAAAGTGATAACCACCGAGTATAATTAATTAAACTTTCATTTAATATCTGATTTAAGTATGAGACACAGATTATTTTAAACTAATACTGCTTCTGTTGCGCGTAACAAATTTCTATTCAACCGACCGGCTAACCAGTTAATTTGCAACAGCAGTGATTTTTCGAAATTTTTCTATAACAGTAACGATGGATTTCCTCTTAGCATGCGGTTGCCAGTGGGTACTTGCTACTGACGAAGCTCAGGGAGGTTGAAATACATAAATAGCAATGCCACCACCGCTACTGGACGATTTTTGTCCACTAATATAATTTATAGTGCAATTTAACATTGTACGTCTCTAAGAGTTATCTCTGAACGAATGCTGCAACTAATTAGGCCTTCCATGGTGTATCTGCTGTAAGTATAATACGCAAATTGATATATATTCTTTTATTATTTTACATGTTTCAAGCATAGGGCGTGGCTATGCTGGGGGTGCAACTGTGGAACTGAGTCTAAAACACGTTGTTGTAATGCAGACTTCTTAACCTCACAACCATGCCAGAATATGTATGTACTTATATATATACAGAATTGGTCCCGGCCGAGTCTACATGTGGAGACAGCCAAAAGAAGCATTTGACCCAGACTGCCTTCTTCCAACTGTTAAACATGGAGGACGATCTGTGATGATCGGGGGGGAGGGGAGACTATATCTAGAAAATCCGCCCAATGGTTTCCCTTCATGGCAGAATTAATAGTCAAGACTATTTAAGCACTTTATCTGATCAAATTCATCCTTTGGTTGGGGAACTGTTTCCAGAGGGAAACGCAATCTTTCAGGATGATAATGCACCAATTCACACAGCTAAAGTTGTTACTGAATGGCAGGAGAAACATTCGAGTGAAGTTGAACATCTTATCTGGCCACCACAGTCCCCAGATCTCAATATTATCGAACATTTATGGTACATTTTAGAGAAGCAAGTAAGGAGTCGATATCCTCCACCATCATCATTACAAGAACTGGAGACTGTTTTAGCTGAAGAATGGACAAAAATTCCTTTGTAAACAATTCAAACTTTGTACAGTTCATACCTCGTAGAATTCAAGCTATAATTACTGCCAAAGGCGGTCCTACCCCATGTTAAAATAAATTTGTTCGAAATTTTAAGGTGTTTCCATTATTTTGTCCAATCCCTGTATGTATGTATGTGTTTGTGTGTGTATATATATATATATATATATATATATATATATATATATATATATATATACACATATATATACACATATATATATATTTATAAATGTATGTATATATATATATATATATACACATATATATATATTTATAAATGTATGTATATATATATATATATATACACATATATATATATTTATAAATGTATGTATATATATATATATATATACACATATATATATATTTATAAATGTATGTATATATATATATATATATACACATATATATATATTTATAAATGTATGTATATATATATATATATATACACATATATATATATTTATAAATGTATGTATATATATATATATATATATATATATATATACACATATATATATATTTATAAATGTATGTATATATATATATATATATATATACACATATATATATATTTATAAATGTATATATATATATATATATATATACACATATATATATATTTATAAATGTATGTATATAAATATATATATATATATACACATATATATATTTATAAATGTATGTATATAAATATATATACATATGTATATATATATACACATATATATATATTTATAAATGTATGTATATAAATATATATACATATGTATATATATATACACATATATATATATTTATAAATGTATGTATATAAATATATATACATATGTATATATATATATACATATATATGTATATGTGTACATATGTATATATATAGGTGTATATATGTATAGGTATATATATATGTATGTATATATATATATATATATTTATTTTATAGTTTCAGCTTAGAGCTGCGGCCATGCTGATGCACCGCCGTGTTGCTACACTGTTATTACAGGGAGCCTCTTACAATTTGTGGCACTTGGTGAAGAATGGAGTTTGATTTAGCAACCCTCATTTGCACCTCCTGCCACAAGGTAGGTTCATCTGGGACTCTCGACAGGAAGAGGTCCAGCTTTGATTTTAAAACCCCTACATCTACTTTGTGCACGTTCCTCAGGCTCTTTGGGAGAATATTAAAAAGCTGTGGGCCCCTGAAACCCAAACTGTTGCAGTAACTGGTCCTGAAGCGCGATGGCATTGCTGGGATCTTTGGCACTATGCAGTGTCGTCCCGTTCTAGCATTAGTGTAGCTTTCAATGCCAAAATTTGGCACAATTCCTTCCAGGATCTTCCAGATGTATATTATTGCATACCTCTCCCGCCTTCTCTCCAAGGAGTAGAGTCTTAGCTGTTTCAGCCTTTCCCAGTAGCAGAGCAGTTTCAAAGAGAAAATCTTCTTTGTGAATCTTCTCTGGATTGCTTCAAGGTCTGCTGTTAATTTCAAACTGATGGGTGACCACAGCTGTGAGCAGTAGTCCAGGCGGCTGAGGACGAATGTCCTCCAGAGGATCATCATGGTTTCCTTATCTCTGGTTCTGAATGTTCTCAGGATCCATCCAGCCAATCGTCTGCACTTTGTTGCCATCCTGGTAATGTGCACTTGGAAAGAGGCATCATCACTCATGTCGATACCCAGGTCTCTCACTGATTTAGGCTCTGGGATTGAAATTCCCTGCGGACCAGTGTACTCTGTAAGTTTCATATTCAGTTTTGAGCGTTGGTAGCGCAGGGCTTGGAATTTTTCAGCATTAAACTGCATATTATTATCCTCAGCCCATCTGTAAACTGAGTCCAACTCCTGCTGCAGATGTGCAACATCACTGGAGTTCTGTATTTTCTGCGAGACTTTCGTATCGTCTGCGTAGCTTGCAAGTGTGGCTATCCGGGCACTTGAAGGCATATCTGAGAGAGCGACTATAAAAAGCAATGGTCCCAAGACAGTGCCCTGTGGAACATCGCTCATTATTTGTGTTTTCATAGAGGTGGCTCCATTAGCCACTACTGCCTGACTTCTATCTTTCAGAAAGTCATGTAACCACTCCAAGTTTTCCAGCTATGCCAAGATCACGCAGTTTGTGGCACATCACGCCGTGATCCACTTTGTCAAAAGCTTTTGCAAAATCAAGGTATATTACGTCCACATTTGAGTTGTTGATTAACTGCCTCAACACCCAGTCATAATGTTGTAAGAGCTGGGTCAGGCAGCTCCTACCTGGTCGAAAGCCATGTTGGGTATCACTCAGCAATTTATTTTCTTCAAGGAATGCAATTAGTTTTCCTCTGACTATCCTTTCCATGACTTTGCTGATGTGTGAAGTCAGAGAGATAGGCCTATAGTTTTTGGCATCTGCTCTGCTTCCCCCTTTATGGATTGGGCATATTATTCCCTCCTTCAGCTTGCTTGGCAGTCTGCCTTTGCGAGAAAGCTCTGGAAGAGGATCTGGAGGGGTTTTGCCAGGGCATGTTTACACGATTTAAGGAGGATTGCTGGGAAACCATCAGGGCCAGCAGTTGAGTTTGTGTCCACTTCATGTATAGCTAGTAGTACATCTTCTTCGCTAATGTTGATGTATTCTATTGTAACTGCCTCACTGGTTATAGGGGAGGTAGCATAAAACTGAGAATGTGTGTGTCTGTCTGTATACATACCCGCAGAACTTCTAAAGTTCGCAACTGATTTTCTCCAGACTGGGAACACATATCACTTATGTTCCAGAGATGGTTTGAGACTTTTAAAAGTTTTCACATAATGAGTAATGGAGCTCCTGGAGGCAGAAAATACCCTGTCCTGGGGTCCGTACGACTGCCCACATGGTCCACGCATTGCTTCTGTTCAAAATGGAAAAAACAGCTACTGAAATTATATAAGTAGGTTGTATTAAATGGATGAACCGATGTAGACTTCAAACTGCGTTGTCTAAATGGTAGCAACAATAGCCTGTTCCCGTAGTACCATAGGTAGCAATTTGTTGGAATAAAAACCATTTCGAACGTACTATGTTAAATATGAAAAATATGCTGTTCAGTCCTGAGCAACTATTCAACTATTTTCGTTCACCTTCAGTATCAAAGTCTTCCTTCTAAGCATAGACGAATTCCATACAAATATTCTTCAGCTATTGATTACAAATCGAAATATCACATGTACATTAGCCTACTAATTTATGGTGTCTAAGACCCAACTACGTTAGTTAGAGACCGTGTCTTTAATGTGACCTTGCGTGCCCGGACACTGTATGCAGAATTGTTTTCGTTTGGGAGCTGAGTTGTCCTCAATGGTCGCACGCTGTTTACGCGAAGGAGTGTACGGGTGAACCACGACTATTGATTCCAAACCGAAATATCGCATGACAGTGTTGTTTTCAAGTGCTTCCTTGCCAATCCCACCACCTCCCACTTAACACGTCATTTCTTTCATGTAGATTTCTCTCATGTGGTGTTGTTGAGCGCGCCCACAGGCTTAATTTATCACGTAGATGCAGTTCCTATGTCTGCTGGTTGTTCAGCGTGGTAGCGGCAGCGACAGCCGCAAAGGAGAGTATATCCACTGAGAGCTTTTTGGTGCGATCAAAAATCACATACTCCCACCCACTTTTCCATGACAAGATTAGGGCCTGGAATCTTCCAAACAGACGCATGACATGTCAGTCGAATAAGCCCTTCATTTACTCCACAAATGTTTTGTCGTCAATGCTGCACTTCCCCGTTTCACACGTTTCAACTTAACTGTACCATACTATACAAACTATGCTATTTAAATCCCGAGCGACGCCGTGTATGTCTATTAGTATCTGTATATATATATGTATATATATACATGTATATATACGTATATGTGTATATATATATATGCATATGTATATATATATGGAGCAACTATTCAACTATAGAGACATATGTCCACACATATGGAGATACACATCCATACATACAGAGACAGTACATAGTTGCAAAAAACCCATGCACACACACACACACATTCAGACATGCACACACAAGGTGACAGAAGTACACACAAACACATGCAAACATACACAGACACACACACAAAAATACAAACACGAACATACAAACACATGAATATGCAGGCAGAATACATACATACATATATACATACACATACACACACATATATACATGCATACACGCATGCATGCATACATACATACATGATGGCTGCCCCCTCGTTATCGAGTATGGCCATTGCACGAAGCTTAACTTAACGGTGCTGTGATCGAATGTGACTTTTTAGCCTAGCCAAAGATCTGTGTATGCTTGCATGTGTGTGTGTGTGTGTGTGTGTGTGTTTTGCAACTATTTACTGTGTCTGTATGTATGGATGTGTATCTCCATGTGGACATATGTCTCTATATGTATCCTTGTGTGTGTATATATGGTCATGTGTTTCAGTCTTCATTTGTGTGTGTGTGTGTGTTCGTGTGCTTGTCTGTTCATATAACCTATGTACCTATCCGTGTGTATGTCGATCTGTTTACATTCATATCCATATGCCTACATACATGTGCATATACATGTACACACACTCACACATACATACATCTATCTTCATAACATCCCACTAACTATTCTATTCAACCTGTGGGTCTGGGGTACGATATCTACTACGTATATTTCCTATTTAGTACTGGTGATGTTTCATTTATGAGGACATACTCCTGTATTTGTGTGAGTGTTGGGTCCTTTGGGTGCTTAGATAAAATGTGGATGTCATGTTGACCCAGGTTGCCTCCATGTTGGTAGAGTATGGAGGACTGTTTTTCGTCATCATATTGTCTTAAATGTTCATTTAGTTGTTCCGCAATGCTCCTAGATGTCTCTCCAATGTATGTCATGTTCATGTCTTTACAAGCACCTTCTATGCATCTTATAAGGCACTAAAAGAGAATGCCTCTCCCCCAAACACAACAAAATATGCTTCAACACACAAACTCACATAAACCAAATCCAAACCGAAATAATTCAGGGAAATATTTTACAGTTACATAGATTACTTAATGCAATTCTTATAACTGAGACATGAAACAAATACTAATTTCATAACTCTGTAGCCCAATGTAAATAATTCACTTGCACTATTTACTTATTTTAACTCATTGATTGTAATCAATCAGCTTATCTTGTCATCAAAAGATTAATAACTATAGGTGACAGAAACAAAGTAAAGGTTAAATAACAATGTGGATTAGGTTCAGAACTACTAGACCATGGGTTCATATCTGACTAGAAAAATTTAATTGCATTTTTATGCAATTTATTTAGTTCTACAGGATTCAGGTTCCCTAATTGAAAATTAGGTATAACATGTATTGCTAGACAATTAATTAGCTTACATCACTTAACAACTTACATAGGAAGATTTCTTTTTCAGATTGATGTACCATCTCTATGAATTACGTAAATTAGTATTAAGTAAATTAAGCAAATTAGTAATTAATAAATTAAACTACAAAGCAACCATCAACATATTCACAAAACAAACACAAACTGTTTATAAAATAATAGAATTGCTTTTATTTCTTTGATCAAAATTTCAAAAGTGTACATGGCATTTGTATTAATACTGGTAACAGAAATGCAGTATTTTAGCTTACATTTCAGCAAAAATTATATTGTTCCTTCAAAATCCTCAGAAAGGAAAGTAAGGTCATGTAACATTCAAGCCATTCACAATGATATTAGTGACATAAGTAGGTGTTAGTCTGCATCAGTAAGATTTGCATTATTTTGTAAAGATTAATAAGAAGAGTACAAAGTTTTGGACAGACACTTTCTTAAGGGAAAAGTTGACGGGCAAAATCTGTCAACTTTCTCTTGAAGAACTCTTTCCTTGATGTCAAATTTTCGAATCCCTAGAGTATGTAGTGAAATAGCTACAACTGGGAGTTGAACCAAAGTCATGAACTTAATTCACCAGGAGCTTACTTACGCAGTATGACAATAAAAATATTGCAATGCTTAAAAACATTCAAAAATCAAATACAAAAATAATCAATATTTAAGTAAGAAACTAGTGCCAAGATATTTTCCTGAATAGAAGTTAAATTTTTTGTTTTAGAGAATAAAATATGTCAAATTATGAGATTTATTTCATTGATAAATGATTAGAAATAATTCTTTCTTTACTGGCGATGAAGGTCTTAATCAGAAGGATTATACAGGTGGATATGTTATTTCAGTATCATTTGACAGGTTTCATTATTGGATATGTTCCTGTTGACCAATTAGATTTTACTGTAGTGTTTCTTTAATGTAGTCATCAACCAGTTCTTCAAGTATACACAGGGAAACACAGCCTGCTTTCAACACAACATCATGGAAGTCCCGAATATCAAATTTGCTACCTACAATAAAGAACATGTCTTTTCTAAAAAAATATTGTTCAGTTAAATATGACACAAATGAATAATTATAGTATCAAATCTCGGTCATTATGACAAGGAATTCAATGCAATGGTAATTTTATTGTAAAAAAGAACTAGAATTAGTAATCAAAATTTGCTTAATTCTTTACTTTCACGTTCATTTTTCCATGCTAGCATGGGTTGAACAACTATGTTACTAACGGATTATTTTACAGCTAGATGACTCTTCTGTCACTAAGCTTTACCTGCTTTTCAAGTATTTCATTCCATACATTTTCAAAGGTGCAAAGCCAGTGAATGACCAGTTAACCAGAAAATTACAGCAATGTCACCACCTGCAGCTGTATGAATTTCAGAGAAGCATGAATGTAAACAGACACACAGACACATGTGTACACATACATATGTATGTACATGAGAGGGTGCTGAAAAGTTCCTGGCTTTGGGTAAAAGGAAATACAGGACAATCAGTTAATTACGATTTTATTCAACATATTCCCCTCTCAGATTCACACACTTATTGCATCGGTCCTTCAGTGTTTCTAAGCCCTGTAAAAGAACTTGGATGGTTGGGCCTCCAACCAGGCCTTTCACAATACCCTTAAAGCCAGGTACTTTTCAGCACCCCCTCATACAGAATTTCTGTCTACCAAATCCCCTCACAAGGTTTTGGTCAGCCCATAGCACTTTCCCAAGATGCTTCATAGTAGCATTAAATCCAAGACTACATGGCTGAGAAGCAAACTTTTTAACTACACAGCCATAGCTATACCTATAATATGTATCCTAATATGAGAAAGTTTGACCTCTACATTCTGAGACAAAATTCCATAAGGTTGATATTACCTTTCATTGTAAAGCAGGGGACAAAATAAATATTGCAAAATATTGTTTTCAAATTTTGGCACAAGACCAGCAAGTTCAGGAGAGGAGGAAAGTCGATAACATTGACCCCCAGTGCTCAACTGGTACTTATTTTCTGAACTCCGAAAGGATGAAAAGCAAAGTCAGCCTCAGTGGAATTTGAACTCAGAACTTAAAGACAGACAACATGTCACTAAGCATTTTGCCTGGCATGCTAATGATTCTGCCAACTCACCCCACTTAATATTACAAAAAAATTACAATTAATTCAATCAATTTTTATTCCATGTAGAAATAATATTGCTTCATAAATTTTCATCATAAATGTTGCTTTGTTCAATGCTATTTCTAACCCGTGTCAACATGGAAAATACACAGACACTGATACCAACACCATTGTCCCAAACCTAGTTCTTATTCTATTTTGCCTAATTTACTGAAAAACATCTCATCAAACTTTAAAATTGAATATCCAAAAGACTCAAGAAAAAAATAACAAACAGACAATAAAAATATATAATTATGATATGAGAAAGTAAAAGTGGACAATTCAATGAAATCACTGCAAACGAGACAAAATGAATAACTTCTATGAAAACTAAAAGACAACAAATGGATAAGAAACATTTACCTAGAGCCTTTTCAGCTTTCCTTCGAAACTCCCAGATTTTCAGCTCTCCAATTTTGTAACCAAGTGCCTGCAAAATAAGACATTCAGATAGATTAATAACATATTCAATTTCATTAGAAAGGTAAGTAATAATAGACATTAAACCTGAAAATTCAATAAAAGCAAACTAAAACAATTATTACGAATAAAATTTATATCTGGAATTTGAAATGAATTCAAAGAAATCATGGATTAGAATTATCTCCTGCATTGCTTTGTACTAAAACTATTGATGCCTTTCTTAAGCACAAAACTCTCTTCTGAGAGAGTGCCAGAATTCACCCCACATCTTTGAATGGAGACTTAAGCTCAATTCAGACTGTTAAATGAAGTTACTGGAGACTTTGGTCAAACTCTGGCTGGAGAGGATTGGTACAGGAAGGCTATATGTGTGAAAACAGCATTCAGTTCCTTACCATACCTACAGAAAGAATCAGAAGTGGTTGTCAGAGAATTTCAACAACTTCTCTAATCCCAATTTCTGGCCTCATAATTCCCCTGATTGTAATCTTATGGAGTACTATGTGTGGGGCACAGTTGAGAAAGACACTAACTGCTCTGCCTGCAACACCAGGGCCGAACTGGTGGCCAAAATCAAGGTGTTCAAAGATCTTCCCAGAAATACAGTGAGGAATAATGCTTGTGTAGTCTTGAGTAGACAAAGACATCTACTTAGCTGTTCCACCTTTGACACAGTGAAATATCAAGAATACAGCAGCTGGAGGGAGAGACGGCTGCCCCAGCAGTCCACTCATACTCGTTTTCAGATGAGCAATGTGAAATTAAGATCATGAACACAATGCATTGCCAAGTCTAAGTTCCAAGTTTTGAACCCTCAACTTTAAGAACGTAAGCCTAACACTCTTAACTACTAGGTCACGCACCATCTACAACACGTACGCACGCACACGCACTATATATATATAGAGAGAGAGAGAGAGACAGACAGACAGACAGACGAAGTACATTACGAATTAATAAATCTAATCACAAATTCAAAATTAAGTGATTTTCTTTTTCTTTTTTTTTTTTTAATTCAGGACAATTTTAAAATAAAGCAGACGTCAAACAATGAATTACGTTTACTAAACATTAAGGTTTCGTCTTCACAAATTCAAACATCAATTCAAATTATTGACTGGAAAATAAAGGTACAACAATGACATGTAAGGGAGACAACTTAGTATTTACTTCAACTGAAATTGCCTCCCTTTGAGAGTTTTTTTTTTTAATGACTATGGCCATTGTGATTAGCGCTCTGCATAAAAAAGTAGAGATCGAGTTTTGTATAGTATCAATAGAATTAAGGAAAAAAACAGAAGAATAACTTAGCAACAACTGCAAGGCATCCTCAACTGACCAAAACTATAGTTAAAGTGTTACAGCCACAACTATCCTTGGTAGGCAATGCAATGATTCAGATACTATTTCAGATACTATTTCAAGCACGTAAAGCAACTACATAAACGCTTAAAAATCATCAAATCGCCTCAGTCACACACAGTAGCCATTGAAACCAACGACTTGCGTGTTGGAGCACTGTCCGGATGAAACAAGACCCCCTTTCGTCACTTTTTCTGGGCGTTTCGTCTTGATAGCCTTTCATATCTGTCTCAGCAACTTGACATAGTACTCTCCATTAATAGTATGGCCCTTTCCAAGACAGTCAATAAACATGCCTTTTGCATCCCAAAAACATGATGCCACCACCTTCCCTGCAGATGAAACTACCTTGGCCTTCTTTGGAGCAGGTGAGGATGGGTGTTTCTACTGCATGGACTGTCTCTTTGTCTCTGCCTCAAAGTACTGAACCCAACACTCATCCTGGCTAAGGAAACATGCAAAGAAATCAGCTGAATCTGTCTCAATGTCAGATTTTCCCATAATGTGATCAGCCTGATGCACTTTTGATCAAATGTCAGGAGATATGGTATCCATCAAACAGAAACCAAAAAGAATATATATTGGCCGTTGCCAGTACCGCCTGACTGGCCCTCGTGCCGGTGGCACGTAAAAGCACCACTACACTCTCGGAGTGGTTGGCGTTAGGAAGAGCATCCAGCTGTAGAAACTCTGCCAAATCAGATTGGAACCTGGTGTAGCCATCTGGTTCACCAGTCCTCAGTCAAATCGTCCAACCCATGCTAGCATGGAAAGCGGACGTTAAACGATGATGATGATGATGATGATGATTGATCAACTTCTAAAAGACTCTGGGTCTCAAGTTGGGGATATGAAAACTGCTATGGAAAATCAGGGCATCTAGCATGGAAGTGTTGACTTGGTCCAGGCAAGTTGCCTAACAAGATAGACAGATAGATCTTTTAATCTTTATATTTTAGGTAATCTTTAAGCAATTGAAACTACTTAGAAAATAGTTAGGGAAATGAACCAATGTTCATTATTTTTGTTTACCCCCAGAGGCTAGTGAACAATGTGCTTAGGAAAACAATGAACAAGGAGGGGGATTTTTGACTAATCTGGTATCCTCAGAACTGAAATCTTCAAAGTGACAAATACAAAATCTGGACATTGTAACGGTGACAGGAGGAGGAAAGATGAGTAGATCAATTAAGTAGTTAACTAGTTCAGAGGGAAGAACTGAGGTTATTGTATCAATGACAAAAGATGTGGAGGTGGGGAGGGAGGGAGAGAGGGAGAGAAGAAGAGAGAAGGGAAACTACTATGTGTAAAGACTCGATATTTCTACACCATACACTATTATATTTTTTAAAGATTTTAAATATTTTATTAATCGAATTTTAATTTTAAAATCTATTTTTATCTTTTACTTGTTTCAGTCATGAGACTGCAGCCATGTTAGGGTACTGCCTTGAAGTGTTTAGTCGAACAAGTCGACCCCAGTACTTATTTATGTAAGCCTAGTACTTTTTACTGAACTACTAAGTTATGAGGACATAAACAAACCAACACTGGCTGTCATGCAGTAGTAGTGGTGGAGGAAAAACACAAATTCAAAGACCTACAACATACACACACACACACACATATTTGACAGGTTTGCTCAAAGTTTCCATCTACTATATTCACTCTGAATTTACAATATCCCAGGGCTATAATAGAAGACACTCACCCAATGTGTTATGCAGTAGGACTGAACTTGAAACCACATGGTTGCAAAACAACATTTCTTAATCACTTGGCCTAATGGCAAAAAAATTTATTATATCCCCCATAATATTATACATAGGTGTAGGAATGGCTGTGTGGTAAGTAGCTTGCTTACCAACAACATGGTTCTGGGTTCAGTCCCACTGCGTGGCATCTTGGGCAAATGTCTTCTACTATAGCCTTGGGCCGACTAAAGCCTTGTGAGTGGATTTGGTAGATGGAAACTGAAAGAAGCCCGTTGTATATATGTATCATCATCATCATCATCATCATCGTTTAACGTCCGCTTTCCATGCTAGCATGGGTTGGACGATTTGACTGAGGACTGGTGAAACCGGATGGCAACACCAGGCTCCAGTCCGATTTGGCAGAGTTTCTACAGCTGGATGCCCTTCCTAACGCCAACCACTCAGAGAGTGTAGTGGGTGCTTTTACGTGTCACCCGCACGAAAACGGCCACGCTCGAAATGGTGTCTTTTATGTGCCACCCGCACAAGCCAGTCCAGGGGCACTGGCAACGATCTCGCTCGAAAATCCTACAGGAGCCAAAATGGTGCATCTCATGTGCCACCCGCACAAGAACCAGTCCAGGGGCACTGGCAACGATCTTACTTGGCTTGCCGGGTCTTCTCACGCACAGCCCATTTCCAAAGGTCTCGGTCCGTAGTCATCGCCTCGGTGAGGCCCAATGTACGAAGGTCTTGCCTCACCACCTCAGCCCAGGTCTTCCTGGGCCTACCTCTTCCACGGGTTCCCTCAACTGTTAGGGTGTGGCACTTTTTCACGCAGCTATCCTCCTCCATTCTCACCACATGTCCATACCAGCGCAATCGTCTCTCTTGCACGCCACAACTGATGCTTCTAATGTTCAGCTTTTCTCTCAAGATACTTACACTCTGACGGGTATTCACATTGACATTACACATCCAACGGAGCATACTGGCTTCATTCCTTGCGAGCTTACGTATGTCCTCAGCAGTTACAGCCCATGTTTCACTGCCATGTAGCATGGTTGTTCGTACGCATGCGTCATACAGTCTGCCTTTTACTCTGAGTGAGAGTCCCTTTGTCGCCAGCAGGGGTAAGAGCTCTCTAAACTTTGCCCAGGCTATTCTTATTCTAGCAGCTACACTTTCAGCGCACCCACCCCCACTACTAACTTGGTCGCCCAGATAGCGGAAGCTATCGACTACCTCTAGTTTTTCACCCTGGAATGAGATAGAAGTTGTTTCCTGTTTGTTTGCAGTCTTTATTGCACCTGAACATCTGCCACAAACAAAAACTAACTTGCTAGTTAACCTGCCTTTGATGTTGCTGCACCTCTTATGTGTCCATAGCTTGCACCGGGTACATCTTATAGAGTTACTACCTACTCCTTTTCTACATACTGAGCAGGGCCATCTACCTGAAGGGGTTTGTGTTTTATCTACCTTCCTACTTATTAGGATTTTGGTTTTAGCTAGGTTGACTCTAAGGCCCTTCAATTCTAGACCTTGCTTCCACACCTGAAACTTCTCCTCTAGTTCTGATAGTGACTCCGCAATGTGTTTGTGTGTCTGTGTTTGTCCCCCCAACATCGCTTGACAACCGATATTGGTGTGTTTACGTCTCCATAACTTAGCGGTTTGGCAAAAGATACCGATAGAATAAGTACTAGGCTTCCAAAGAATAAGTCCTGGGGTCAATTTGCTTGACTAAAGGTGGTGCTGCAGCATGGCCACAGTTAAAAGACTGAAACAAATAACAGAGTAAAAGAGTAAATCAACATTACTATTTTTTGTAATAAATTTCAATGATTTATTAAAATTTCTCACAATATTATTCAAATTAGTTTTTTTTATATTTAAACGCAAAAAAGCAACAAAAATAATACATGAAAAGATATATTTCAATAGAATTTCATGAATAATAGAAACATTGTCTGAAAATTCCAGCTGTACCTGTCCTGGCCATGTAATATAACGATCAACTTCATTTGAAATGGATAAGGAATCAATAGGACAGTTTTCATTCATATAATCAATAGCCTTCTGACGTGACCACCTGAAGATAGATAAATATTTGTAAATCATTCACAAAAATTATGACTTAAAAGACATTTTTGTATATTTAAACATACAAAAATCTATAAATGCAAGTGTACACATGCTCTTTCTCATATATGCATATATATATATCATCATCATCATCATCGTTTAACGTTCGCTTTCCATGCTAGTATGGGTTGGACGATTTGACTGAGGACTGGTGAAACCGGATGGCAACACCAGGCTCCAATCTAATTTGGCAGAGTTTCTACAGCTGGATGCCCTTCCTAACGCCAACCACTCAGAGAGTGTAGTGGGTGCTTTTACGTGTCACCCGCACGAAAACGGCCACGCTCGAAATGGTGTCTTTTATGTGCCACCCGCACAAGCCAGTCCAGGGGCACTGGCAACGATCTCACTCGAAAATCCTACGGGAGCCAGTCAGGCGGTACTGGCAACAGCTACGCTCAAAATGGTGCATCTCATGTGCCACCCACACAAGAGCCAGTCCAGGAGCACTGGCAACGATCTTACTTGGCTTGCCGGGTCTTCTCACGCACAGCACATTTCCAAAGGTCTCGGTCAGTAGTCATCGCCTCGGTGAGGCCCAATGTACGAAGGTCTTGCCTCACCACCTCAGCCCAGGTCTTCCTGGGCCTACCTCTTCCACGGATTCCCTCAACTGTTAGGGTGTGGCACTTTTTCACGCAGCTATCCTCATCCATTCTCACCGCATGTCCATACCAGCGCAATCGTCTCTCTTGCACACCACAACTGATGCTTCTAATGTTCAGCTTTTCTCTCAAAATACTTACACTCTGACGGGTATTCACATTGACATTACACATCCAACGGAGCATACTGGCTTCATTCCTTGCGAGCTTACGTATGTCCTCAGCAGTTACAGCCCATGTTTCACTGCCATGTAGCATGGCTGTTCGTACGCATGCGTCATACAGTCTGCCTTTTACTCTGAGTGAGAGTCCCTTTGTCGCCAGCAGGGGTAAGAGCTCTCTAAACTTTGCCCAGGCTATTCTTATTCTAGCAGCTACACTTTCAGCACACCCACCCCCACTACTAACTTGGTCGCCCAGATAGCGGAAGCTATCGACTACCTCTAGTTTTTCACCCTGGAATGAGATAGAAGTTGTTTCCTGTTTGTTTACAGTCTTTATTGCACCTGAACATCTGCCACAAACAAAAACTAACTTGCTAGTTAACCTGCCTTTGATGTTGCTGCACCTCTTATGTGTCCATAGCTTGCACCGGGTACATCTTATAGAGTTACTACCTACTCCTTTTCTACATACTGAGCAGGGCCATCTACCTGAAGGGGTTTGTGTTTTATCTACCTTCCTACTTATTAGGATTTTGGTTTTAGCTAGGTTGTTTGGTTTTATATATATATATATATATATATATATATATATATATATATATATATATATATATATACATATATATATATATATATACACAAAGAGAGAGACAGAGACAGAGACAGAGAAACAAACAGACAAAAGAGAGAGAGAGAGAGAGAAACAGACAGACAAAGGAGAGAGAGAGATGTTTTTATATCAGAATGTCAGTTTACAATTAGGTGGTTGACATTAGAATATGGTTATAATAGAATAAAAACAGATGCACCAACAATTCATGAAACTGTCTATTTGACATGTGATGTCAAGATGCACACATACACACACACATGCACTCACACATATACATACAATACACACACACACACACACACGTACACACACACACTTATGATGGAAAAATATAACACACAGACAAGGTCAAAAAACAAACACAGCAAATTGCCAGGAGTCTTGGTCCCTTGACATCTCCTTTGTGAGTCTCAACATCTGTAGATGCTTTCTCACCACTTCATCTCCACGTCTTCCCGGGTCTACTCCTTCCACGTGTTCCCTCTACAATTAGAGATCAGCACCACTTGATGCAAAAAATTGTACAGTACTGTTTTTCTGTACATTATCTGCATTGAGTACATAGTATAGAATTTCTACTTCCTCCTTTTCTGCATATCCAGCATAACCACATCTTAGTTGGTAATAATAGTTTTCTCTTTTGCTAATACTCTCATTTGTGCACAATTGAATTTTGGGCTTCTCCAATCCAAACATGTACAAAGGTGGGCTGTAAAGTTCATAGGTTGACTATGAACAAGTAATGCTAGGGCTGTGAAATGTTGTACACATTGATTTCAACACTTCTTATTAGTAACAGCAGTGTTTCTTTCCAGCTAAACTGACATCTGACTGTTCAAATAAGACTTCAAAAGTAACTAATAGCTACTTCTCTTGAAAATAGACAAAATTTGGCATCATGGTTATCAAGTACTTGCAGAAAAAGGGTTTAGCCCCCAAGAACATTCATGCTGACAAGGTTGCTACATTAGAGGATGATGCTCCAGTTTTATCAACAGTGCTAAAGTGGCAGCTGAATTTAGGAGAGAAGGGAATCTTGAAGATGACCTAAACTATCACCACTGAGGAAAACGCTGATTGTATTCACCCCATGGTGATGGATGACAGGTGATAGACTATGAATCAAATAGCCAATGCTGTTAGCATATCCCTTTAGAGACTTGAGAATATTCTGCACTCCAAACCTGGCACGATGAACATTTCTACTTGGTGGGTGCCACATCATCTGACACTTGATCAAAAGCACACCAGGCTGCCCACATCATAGGCTTTCGCTGTCTTCATATCCTTAATGGCCCTTTCAATAATATAGCAATTAACCTCAGCAGCTAGCCTTCTTGTTGGAGACACCAATTGTAACTCCTCTTTCCCCACATATTCTCTTTATTCAGCAGGTCATGTGCACCATAATCTTTCATAAGCACTTTTGATCAATGTCATGGTTTACCCTGACAGATTACTTCTGGTCCTTACGGTTTAGAACACTGACAAACCTCTTATTTACTGCTTCTCTCCTTTACTCGAGATATTTAAATCAAACTACTCTTCTACCAATCTGATAGTGTTCCTTCCTTCCCCACCTATTTCCTCCACCATTTCCAGTTCCGTCTCTTAGCTTTTATCCTTCTATCTGTTGTACTGTTCCACAACCATCTCAATCTCCACCTGTAAGGCACTAAGGAAGGAATCTTACTCCATCAACAAATCTGGTAAGTGGCTCAGAGTAACTTGTCTTGCAATAATGCCCTATGATCCTGCATCTCCTCCTCTTTTTGTCAAAGGCATTGCTCTTTTATCTGTGATAGGAACACACAAAAAACACTCCCCACACACAAAAAACACTCCCCACACACAAAAAACACTCCGCACACACAAACACACACACGTATGCATAGTCTGGATCATATCCATAAAATAGAAACAGATGTTAACTTACACCATATAAAATGTGGATCATCATGCTTGTACCACTTGTCTACACCAATTAGAATGGTCTCTGATCTTAACTTACTAACCTAGATTCTTTTCTAAATACGTTCTGTCCAATGTTTTTTCTTTCCTCTTAAATGCCTTATTTTGGAATACTTTTATGCTCACTAAGCAGCAATATTCATCTGAACATAGACTATTTACCTATACCTACTTATTCTTAACTGCATATTTATGACGGTCTGCAACAAAAAGTAGTTAATGAAACTGCTTTTCCCTTTAATTGATATGTGATTTATTTCTTATCTGTTATTATCTAAGAATTATCAAATGAATTTGTTGCTATAGTTGCACATTAAACATAGTTGGACTACCTTGATGTTTGTTTAAAAAAGAGAGATTATGATTATGATAAAATAATGAAAGCAATATTTACTAAGCAAGTGAGCACTATTATACAAAGAAACAATTAGATGTAAAATATCATAGAAAATCATTAGAATTAGGAATCAAATGTGAAAATATTATCAAGTGGCAAGCAGAAAACTGCCCGGAGGGTAGTCTTTCTGCTAGTCTTCTACTAGTCTGCTTAATAATTTCTTCTGCCAGTCTTCTTGATAATCCCTCTTATATTATTGTTGAGTTAGCACAAGAAAATGCAACAAACAACAAAAACAATTCATTTGCAAATATCCAAATTTTCAGACCCATGCTACCACAGGAAAAAAATGTGAAGCAAAACTGTAAATTGGTTGAACACACACACACACACACACACACCACTATTTATAGGTTAAAAGTCAATAAAATATTTCATGTTTTTAAACACCCCTTATTTTTTTTTATTTTTAACTACATCAGAAAATATAGAATATCTTGATAACAGACTTACCCCAAGGCATGAATTCCTGTATCAACCACAAGGCGACATGCTCGGTGCATTTCAAAATTGTAACGGCCCAACCTAAAAGTTTTTAAATTATACAAGTAAACAGCTTTTAAGATACAATACAGACATAAAAATACTATTTCCAAAAGTAAATGATGAATTAATAGTTTAACTTTCTCAAGTGTTTTCCTTTATAATATGTTCTTTTTAATGTTGAAACAGCATTAAAAAGAACGTCAAACTGTATTGTGTTCACATTTACTTACAGTTTATAGTTATCTGTATACAATCCCATCTCTGTTCCAAGTGCTTCACAGTAAAGGCCCCAACCCTGTCAAAAGCAAAATAAAATATACACTAGCAGAGATACCCAGCGTTGCCCGTGTTACATGCAATTAAAGAATTAGACTTTTCTGTTATATTTTCTCTAATGTACAGGAATATGTGTTATTCGAATTTCATCAAAATTGCAGATGAGGGTTCTTTCCCTCTTTACACACCCTAAAAAATTCTAATCATGACACATGTATCTCATACTACTGATCTTTATGTGCAGAATCCAAAATTCCAGTCTTATGGAACCTATTAAAAGGATTTTGCTCCTGAAAAATGGACATCATGGAGCTCTAAAATGTAGGAATGAAGGCCCCTATTGGGGGTGGGGGTGTTAATGTCAACTAGAGAAGTTGAATTGTTGAGAATCTTTTTAATTTGGGTCTTATATGTATTGTTCGAATTTCTTTGAAATAGGAAATATATGTATGTTCACTGGGTTTGTAAAAGAGAGCAAAGCTACAGAAAACCAAAAGACGATGATCAAAATAAGCAGTCTCCATTTCAACGAAAGCCAGGTACAGAGGTTTATCTTTGGCTAGGTATTTCCCCTGCAGCTGTGTGATAAACTTGAGATATTTTGTGTCGCAAGACAGTGTGTGAGAGAGAATCATGATGTCGTAGGAGAGAAATGTGTCTGCATGGATGATGGCTCACTTGCACTAAACGAGGCTGCAAAGAGAGAGGTTTGGAGATGCCACTATGAAAGGTACGTCAATAAAGAAAATGAATGGGAGAAAGAGAGTCTGCCGAATGTCGAGCCAACAGAGGGACCAGCTATCTGAGTTGACAGTACCTTGGCAGATAAAGCAATTAAGAGTATGAAGACAGGGAAAGCCGCCGGCCCAACAGGAATCACTGCAGAGATGCTCAAAATATCTGGCAGTGTCGGTTATAGCATAGTCACCCGTATAGTTAACCAGGTGATATATGAAGGAGTCATATCCAATGACTGGTGTAGCAGCACCATAGTCAACTGCTATAAAGGTAAAGATGATGCTTTAGATACAAATAATTACAGAGGTATCAAGTTGTTGGATCAGGTAATGAAGGTCATGGAGAGGGTCATAGCCCAACTAATTAGGGAAAGAGTCAGTCTAGATGAGATGCAGTTTGGGTTCGTACCAGGGAAAAGCACCACTGATGCTATATTTCTGGTAAGACAGCTGCAGGGGAAATACCTAGCCAAAGATAAACCTCTGTACCTGGCTTTCGTTGACATGGAGAAAGCCTTGACAGGGTCCCCTAATCCCTTATCTGGTGGTCAATGAGGAAACTAAGGATAGATGAATGGTTAGTGACAGCTTCTGCGAGCCATCTACAGTGACGCTGTCAGTAAGGTGAGGGTTGGCAATGTATACAGTGAAGAATTCCGGGTAGAGGTAGGGGTCCACCAAGGTTTATTCCCCTCCTATTTATCATAGTCCTCCAAGCAATAACAGAGGAATTCAAGACAGGATACCTCTGGGAGCTCCTCTATGCTGATGACCTTGCACTAATTGCTGAGTAGCTATCAGAACTAGAGGAGAAGTTTCAGGTGTGGAAGCAAGGATTAGAATCGAAGGGCCTTAGAGTCAACCTAGCAAAAACCAAAGTCCTAATAAGTAGAAAGGTAGACAAACCACAAACCCCTTCAGGCAGATGGCCCTGCTCGATCTGTAGAAAAGGCATAGGTAGAAACTCTATAAGATGTACCCAGTGTAAGCTATGGACACATGAGAGGTGCAGCAATATCAAAGGAAGGCTAACTAGAAGATAGTTTTTGTATGTGGCAGATGTTCAGGAGCAATAAACTCTGAAAATGTGCAGAGAACAACTTCTGTCACATTCCAGGGAGAAAAACTAGAAGTAGTTGATAGCTTCTATTATCTAGGTGACCAAGTCAGTAGCGGGGAAGGGTGCACTGAAAGTGTAGCTGCTAGAAGAAGAATAGCCTGGGCAAAGTTCAGAGAGCCTTCCAGGATTTTCCAGATGTATATCACTGCATATCTTTCTCACCTTCATTCTAGGGCGAAGTGTTTTAATTCTTTTAGTTTTGCAGTGAATTTTATATTGTGTTGACCATAGTTGGGAGCAGCAGTTCGAATTAGAAAAGCTATAAATAATAGCATGTAAATATTAGGTTAAAAAACACTTTGGATAGAAAAATTTAACAATACATATGTAGGGTAGTGGGTAATGTACATTATCTTTCTTCAATTCTAGAGCTCCTAAAGATTTTCATGGGGGTCTTCAGTTTTTTATATTAAATGTGTGTGTGTGTGTGTGTGTTTGTACATGTTTATCAATATGCTAGGCAGTATTAAAACCTTATGAACAGCACTAATTTTGCTTAGTATTGCTTTTATTAAAATCTTATCCATTAATTTGAAATACACACACACAAACACATAGAAGAATTATTTTGATAAATCTAGCCAAACCACATATACATAAGTGAGTTCTAAATGTCATTCACACTCTCACATACACATACATGCATGCACAACACACACACACATATGCAGAGCAGCCAATTAGACCTACCAAATCAACACATTACTCATATCAGATACACACAAAGGTGCAGTCACACTGTCAATCTAACACACAGGTGTAACAACATTAGGCAGCTTAATATTTTCCAAATAATGATGATCCGAGGAATGAAAGTAAATATCTTCAAATATATTAAAAAATAAAAACTAACAAAAAATTACTTACTTCCATATAAGCAGTATGAAGCAAAAAGCGAGAAGGTGCGAGATAATATTTCATATCCTGCATGAAGCATCGAAATGCTGGACAGTTTTCTATTTTCAAGGCTGCTGATGCCTGAAGTGAAAAAAATAAAATCGGAGAAAATCAGAATAGCATTAATAAAACTCATGTTACAAATAAGAGATCTATGGCAGTGGTTTTCAAACTGTGGTCTGCAAGGACAAGACAGGGGGTCCGTGGACAGCAAATACTTTTTATGGGCAATTTGATTTTATATATGGTTTTTAATTGAAATCTTTTAATTGACAATAAACATATTTGTTAAATACTGTTAAATAAACAAATGTAAAAATATATGTTATTTTAAGCAAATATTTATGTATAAATTTCATAAGCATTTATAAGAGGGTCCCTAAGGTAAAGCCTGAAATATAAAGGGGTCCGCAAGTCAAAAAGTTTGAAAACCCCTGATCTATGCAGTTGCTAGAGTTGCTAGAAATTAATAGTCAAGTCTCCCTCAATTTCAACACTGCCCTCTTAGAAATGGAAGGATATATTGTCTACTGTCATCCAGAGAATACCAAACCTGGAACAAAAGATAGAATGGTCATGGCTAGAATATCTTTGTGTATAGGGCTGTTTGATCAGAACTGACCAGAGGCTAAACAACAACTCTAGTTACCATGATGGGAACTTCAGCACAAGTTACTCACTCTGAACAATATAGTAGCTAAATATGTTTTAACAGCCTCAGAGGTGAGAAAAAATCACTTGCGAGACAGAAATGCAGATCTCCATATTACTGACCTAACAAAAATCATACCTAGGGTAATGAGAAGATACTCAATCAATAAAGATAGTGGTTACTCTTTTAATTGTTTCAGTCATTTGACTGCGGCCATACTGGAGCACTGACTTTAGTTGAGCAAATCGACCCCAGGACTTATTCTTTGGAAGCCTAGTACTTATTCTATCGGTCTCTTTTGCCAAACCGCTAAGTTACAGGGACATAAACACACCAGCATTGGTTGTCAAGCGATGTTGTGGAGGGGGGGGACAGACACACAAACACCCACACACATACATATACATATATATACGACAGGTTTCTTTCAGTTTCCGTCTACCAAATCCACTCACAAGGCTTTGGTCAGCCTGAGGCTATAGTAGAAGACACTTGCCCAAGGTGCCACACAGGTGGAAAAACTAAAGTACTGAATAGCATTTAATCATTTAATTTGATATCTACACATCATATGCCTGCTCAGTCAAGGATAACAGGGGCTGCACTACAAGGCCACTACCACCGACAACAACACAGCTAACTAGAGATACCCAGCAATAATACCACCACCACCATTAAGATCTTCACAACTACTTCTCATGGTTCTGGGATGAATATCGAGATTTAAGTTCAAAAAGTGTATGGTTATTACAGGAACTGGTGTGATGCTTGTGCTGTGAAAATACCATTACTGAGATCTGACTCAGTTAAAAAATATCTAAGTTAATATTTAACTTTAACATACTAATTCTCCCAAATTAACAATGAATGTTGGATTTACTAGAACTTCTCTCCAATCTGAAAATTTTAGATAGAACTAACCTGGGTATGATGACCAGGAATTCCTTCATGTAAACATAAGGCAGGTATTTCATATTTAGGGCTACAAAGAAAAAAATTTGAAATATATTTAGAAGAAAATAATCAGACATTTTAAGAAGAATTACACTTTTCTTTTGTTTGACCAGGGAAATGGAAATGAATACACAACAGAATAAAAACAAAATTTTCAAATAATTTATAGGCAAACATTCATCAATAGATTTAACCAATAAATATATCTTTCTTTTTAAAAAAAAACATCCTTCTACAATCAATTAAAAAGTAATTGCTTATTCACCTAATGCATGAGTAAGATAAATAGAGTCAGTTACTTGATCAGTTGTAAACTAGGTTATCTGTTAACATGTGATTAGTCATACTGACTCCTGTGAATGATAATTCAGGGACTTACACTCTTCTCAAATGTTTTAATGGAATAAGTGAAGCAGCAACAAACAAGGGTTAAACATGGCAACAGACTCAGATTTGCTGGTGCATGTCTCAGTGATTAGAGCGTCAGGCTCCCAATCATGAAAGAGTGAATTTGATTCCTGGACCAGGTTGTGTGTTGTGTTCTTGAGCAAGACGCTTTATTCTATTCTGACACCTCTCGGCGGACGCATAGCTTGCCGCTGTTCGGAAAGGATCGATGGGCCACGCTTTCGTGGTCCGTATTCGTACTGAAAATCGAGATCGAGCGAGCTTTTGCCCTTTTGCTCGACGTGTGGTTTCCGTTCACTCATCTGTAGAAATGAGTTGCGACGTCACTAGTGCTAAGCTGTATCGGCCTTTGTCTCCCTTGGATAACATCAGTGGCATGGAGAGGGGAGGCTGGTATGCATGGGTGACTGCTGGTCTTCCATAAACATTACCCAGACTTGTGCCTCAGAGGGGAACTTTCTAGGTGCAATCCCATGGTCATTCATGACCAAAGGGGTCTTTTACCACTTAAACACTAGTGCTTGCTATACAGTAGTTACTCCATATTAATTAACTATTTCACATAATTTATTCTCTGAGAGAGTTGTAGTAGCAATAACACACTTATATTAGAAAAATATCCAGTAAACTTTCATATGTAGCTTTAAACAATGAGGAATAAATAGCTGGGTATCAAAAAGAAATTAAGAAACAAACTCTTACCTGACATCAAATTTACTGGTGTTGATCATATAAGTGCCCATTCGGGAACCGTCTGGTGTTCCAGCTAAGTAGAAGGCGGCTGGAGAACTATCCATACCTTCAGGAGTAGGCTTGATTCTTTCAAGGTGAAGAGAAGGACAGAGGACAAGAAAATAAATTTATACGTGTTGGGTTGCTTTTTTTTTTTTCTCATGTTTTTATATATGATTACTCTTTTATACGTTTCAGTCATTTGATTGTGGCCATGCTGGATCACTGCCTTTAGCAGAAGAAATCGACCCCAGGACTTATTCTTTGTAAACCTAGTACTTATTCTATCGGTATCTTTTGCCAAACCGCTAAGTTTCGGGGACATAAACTCACCAGCATCAGTTCTCGAGCGATAGTGAGGGGACAAACATAGATATAAAGATACACATACATGAATATATATACATCATCATCATCATCATCATCGTTTAACGTCCGCTTTCCATGCTAGCATGGATTGGACGATTTGACTGAGGACTGGTGAAACCGGATGGCAACACCAGGCTCCAGTCTAATTTGGCAGAGTTTCTACAGCTGGATGCCCTTCCTAACGCCAACCACTCAGAGAGTGTAGTGGGTGCTTTTACGTGTCACCCGCACGAAAACGGCCACGCTCGAAATGGTGTCTTTTATGTGCCACCCGCACAAGCCAGTCCAGGGGCACTGGCAACGATCTGGCTCGAAAATCCTACGGGAGCCAGTCAGGCGGTACTGGCAACGGCTACGCTCAAAATGGTGCATCTCATGTGCCACCCGCACAAGAACCAGTCCAGGGGCACTGGCAACGATCTTACTTGGCTTGCCGGGTCTTCTCACGCACAGCACATTTCCAAAGGTCTCGGTCAGTAGTCATCGCCTCGGTGAGGCCCAATGTACGAAGGTCTTGCCTCACCACCTCAGCCCAGGTCTTCCTGGGCCTACCTCTTCCACGGGTTCCCTCAACTGTTAGGGTGTGGCACTTTTTCACGCAGCTATCCTCATCCATTCTCACCACATGTCCATACCAGCGCAATCGTCTCTCTTGCACACCACAACTGATGCTTCTAATGTTCAGCTTTTCTCTCAAGATACTTACACTCTGACGGGTATTCACATTGACATTACACATCCAACGGAGCATACTGGCTTCATTCCTTGCGAGCTTACATATGTCCTCAGCAGTTACAGCCCATGTTTCACTGCCATGTAGCATGGCTGTTCGTATGCATGCGTCATACAGTCTGCCTTTTACTCTGAGTGAGAGTCCCTTTGTCGCCAGCAGGGGTAAGAGCTCTCTAAACTTTGCCCAGGCTATTCTTATTCTAGCAGCTACACTTTCAGCGCACCCACCCCCACTACTAACTTGGTCGCCCAGATAGCGGAAGCTATCGACTACCTCTAGTTTTTCACCCTGGAATGAGATAGAAGTTGTTTCCTGTTTGTTTACAGTCTTTATTGCACCTGAACATCTGCCACAAACAAAAACTAAGTTGCTCATATGTCATAGAATTTTAATTGTGATGCCTAGTAACTTGCAAAGTAAATAATACATTATACACTAACTGAACACTTTGTAAAGACAGTAAAAAGCTGTCAACAATCAAAAGTTACCAAATTTCAAAAATATGTAAGCTACACCATTACCAAGAAATTTCAAAATATTTATCTATTTCTTTTAAATTTATGAAGTAAGCTATGTTTACAAAACCTTGGTGTTCAACCTATCCCAGCATGAAAAACAGACATGAAAGGATAGTAATGATGATGATGATGAAACCTTTGAGTCTAACCATAATATAATATATATTTCGAGTGAGATCGTTGCCAGTGCCCCTGGACTGGCTCTTGTGTGAGTGGCACATAAAATACACCATTTTGATCATGGCTGTTGCCAGTACCGCCTGACTGGTCTTCGTGCGGGTGACACGTAAAAGCACCCACTACACTCTCTGAGTGGTTGGCGTTAGGAAGGGCATCCAGCTGTAGAAACTCTGCCAAATCAGATTGGAGCCTGGTGTAGCCATCTGGTTTCACCAGTCCTCAGTCAAATCGTCCAACCCATGCTAGCATGGAAAGCGGACGTTAAATGATGATGATGATGATGAACGATTTCTCAGAATTATGGTTTTCTGCTCTATAGATCTGGTACATAATCTACACCTCATCCATTTGATACAGCTAGATTACACTTGGTATATTTCCTATGTTTTCTATTACAATTAAACAGAAATGTTTCTTTTTTGGCATATTGAAAAACAACCATTACAATATTTTGGCTCATAGTCACAAACAGAATTTGATATTCAAATTTCAAATGACATATTCTTTTAAAATGGACAATAGTGGGTGTATATATACGAGCTAGTGTTGAAAATAGAAATCAGAATTGCTCACTGACTGACTAATACCCCGTCCTCTCTCTCTTTCCCTATCACAACATGCATCCCACCCTTCCTTTGTTCTATACTCCCTCTCTCACAAAATTTCATCACTGCTTCCTTTCGATTTCTTTCTTTAGTTTTGTTTGTTTTTTTCTTCCTTGTTGTATCATACTTTCACTTATTTTCTCAAGAGCTCATGTGACCAAAAGCAAATACAATCACCCAACAACTTGCTTGCCCTTGACCCAGTTTAATATCTGGGATATAACAGCTAAAGAGAGAAAGTGTTGCACCAGCACTAGACCGTTACTCATTTTTTAACTCAGTAGGCTGCAGCAACATAAAACAAAATGTCTTGCTCAAAGATATACTGCAATGCCTGCTTTTATATATATACACCCTCTTTTTTTAAAAAGAGAACATAGGCGCAGGAGTGACTGTATGGTAAGTAGCTTGCTTACCAACCACATGGTTCCGGGTTCATTCCCACTGCGTGGCACCTTGGGCAAGTGTCTTCTACTATAGCCTCGAGCTGACCAAAGCTTTGTGAGTGGATTTGGTAGACGAAAATTGAAAGAAGCCCGTCGTATATATGTATATGTATATATATATATATGTGTGTGTATATGTTTGTGTCTGTGTTTGTTCCCCCAGCATCGCATGACAACCGATGGTGGTGTGTTTAAGAGACTGATAGAATAAGTACTAGGCTTCCAAAGAATAGGTCCTGGGCCAATTTGCTCGACTAAAAAGGCGGTGCTCCAGCATGGCCGCAGTCAAATTACTAAAACAAGTAAAAGAGTAATCTTTAAAAAATTGGAAAACAGGAATAATTAAAAGACAAAATTTAGTTCTACTTACACCATTTCTATATCGGGAAGATCTTTAAAATATTTTGGAATTAGTGGCATGATTTCATCTTCACAAATTTTCTTGACATATTCTAATAATTCTTCCTGCAATGAGAAAGAGCCTAGTCTTAGCATCAGAGGTAACACATCAAAGAACAAATGTTAAATAACTTATCAAATACTAATGATGATGATGATGATGATGATGATAACACTGAAAATGATAATAGAATAACAAGAAGAGAAAAGATGGTGGATATCACGTCCTAACAAAATGCATATCTATAGGTAATATGGGTACCATCAGACAACATTCAAATACAACCAAACACAGCCCGCTTCCTTGCAAACTTCACTTACCAATAAGTTTGACTGCTATTACTATATTAGGAAAAGCAGCTGAAAAGCAGCTGAAAAGCAGCTGAAAAGAGCCTTGGGCTGGCTATATACATACGTGTTACATTAAAAATATAAATATTAACAGGTAACAAAAACATCAATTATAATGAAGTTGATATTGCTACTCTTTAGTCCAAAGTTAGTCCTGATAGAGTAGCCCAAATTCAATGGTATGACCATCCTGACATTTTTCAAGAATATAGTAGCCTGGACAATAACATCTACTATATCGATTAGTTTTTTTTTGTATGACAGTATGGATCATTTAAAGGAAATCTGGCTGCTGTTTTTAGCAAGCTGAAGGATTAGTTAAAGGCTCCATCAGCTCATCAATGAGTTGCATGAGTAGCAATGAGATTATACAATGAGGGTTAGCTGAAAAGTTCATAGGCTGACCAAAATACTCTCATGGAATGTGACCAAATGAGGTTTATTTTCCAATATAGTCCTCCTTGCAGTCCACACACTTCTTCCATTGCTATTGCATTGTTTTAATCCCATTAGTGAAGAAGCTTTCATTCTGTTGGTCAAAAAAGTTAACAGCAGATATGACATCATCACTACTGTGATACTCATTCCCAGCCAAAAGTTTTTTCATGTTGGGGAATGTATGATAATCAGACGGGGCCAAATCAGGAGAGTGGGGGAAGTGATCAACCCATTCAAAGCTAAGTCATGCAACCAATGTTGCAACACACAGCTCGTGTACTGCAACATTATCTTGATGAAAAAGACACCTTTCATTAGATTTCCTGGGTGTTTGGTCTTGACAGTCTTTCATAACTGTCTCAGTAAGTTGGCATAGTACTCTCCATTGATGGTGTGGCCTTTTGAAGATAGTCAATAAACACAATGTCTTTTGCATCCCCAAAAAACTGACCTCATCAACATTGCCATCAATCAGTTGTCATAGATTATTTGAAAAGAGAAAGAACTATAATTTTCAGCCACCATCATCATCATGATCATCATCGTTTAACGTCCGTTTTCCATGCTAGCATGGGTTGGACGATTTGATTGAGGACTGGTGAAACCGGATGGCAACACCAGGCTCCAATCTAATTTGGCAGAGTTTCTACAGCTGGATGCCCTTCCTAACGCCAACCACTCAGAGAGTGTAGTGGGTGCTTTTACGTGTCACCCACCATAATTTGCTGAATTAAAAAAAAAAATTATCTACGGGAAGTAACTGAGATGGGCCACTGGTTTGAATTTACATGATTAAATTGTAACAGGTTTCTTCTCAGATTTGATCTTGCAACATTTCTATCTGAATTATTACCATGTTTGGTAATTTTTATCACAACTCACAATAAAACACTCATGCAATCATCCAGCATACCAGGTGATATACATTACAGCCAATCACATTTGGCAGCAGACATCAGGGAACCCATTTTAGTTTACATGCATAAATACAAAAGAACATTTTAAAAGTTTACTGTGAGATTGTATTAAACCATGATTTTAGCTCTCACTAGAGATCACCTTAGTCACAGTTGGAGGTCAGGTTCACTCATTTGCTAACCACTTTACAGTGTGTACTGGGTGCACTAGTACCAACACTAGAGGGATTGTTTCTTTCATCAAACACTCTACATGATGTTTGTGGGAATGGTGGCTTTCTGCTATGGCCCCAACATATGAAGAGGATATGAAAGGGGTTACTATGTATCTATATGTAATCAACAACAATGCCATGCCTACCTTTGTTTGACAAAAGAATTCTTTCCTTGTCTTAAGTAATTTACTACATTCTTTCATGTCCAATGGAAGATTCTCAGCCTTGTAGATTTTCATAATTTCAGATTTGATACGTTCAACTTCTGACAGCCCAAGCTTGTGGATCTCTTCAGGACTTAGGTTGGATGATGTATGGAAACGGACACAAGCATCATAAAACTCCTTCCCATTTGGCAAATAACAGGCACCTGGTTCTTGACGGGAATGTTTCAGGTATACCTTGAGGAAAACATAAACCAACAATTAAGAACCATCACAATTTTTTTTTTTTTTTATTACAAAATGAAATGGAAACACACTTGCAATACAACCACACCTACATAGACATGCAATAAAATTTTTATATATTTCACATTTATGACCCAACATAAACTCTCTCTCTCTCACACACACAGAGAGTGAGAGCAAGGTAGGCAAGCAATAAAACTGGAGCAGGAAGGTATATAGAGTTAAAAGGCCCAGCTATGATACCTAGATTATAAGAAGTGCTATGTAAAACTAATTGAATGTTTGTGAGAGCTAACCAATGAGAACCGAGAACCACAAACCAGCTTTGTAGATCGAAAAATGCCCTGGAACTAAAGAAATAGTAAGTGATACACTACAATGGTGAAACAGTACAATAGAGCCGTAACATCTAGGTTTGTCAAGAGAGGGGTGGAGAGTGAAGAGAGTAAGGAACACTAGCAGGTAGCTAGAAGGAAAGCTATGTGTCAAATATTTTGAGCTTAAGAAGTTTTCCATTCTATGCTCTGTGAAGACCAGGAGTGCAACTGTGGTTTTCGAGACTACAAAGCAATCCATCAGAGTAAGTTAGGGTGTCGTTGGTAAAAAAGTAAATGTAGAATAATTGTGGAACACATGTCCAGATCAACACTGACAAGAAGTAGAGAAGCAATATTACAAGCAGTCACTGAAAGAGGGGAATGTGTAATAGGCAAAAGAGCGAAGTGCTCAAGTGGATCCAACAGGGAGACTGGCTACTTTGAGATTTACTGTTATATGGTAGAAAGGGTCATTAAGGATATGAAGGAAGAAAAAGAAGCAAGCCCATTAGAGATAGTTGTTCAGAATCTGAAAACATCAAGTAAAGTAGAACATATAAAGTGAGAATTTACGAAAAACAAAAGACAAAGACAGATGTATAAACAACAAACAGATGTATTAGTTTAACGCTCGGGAAGTGAGAAAGTCTTTTACATTTCGAGCCTATGCTCTTCGACAGAAAGGAACACAGAAATAAACAAGGAGAGAAAATAGAAAAAGGTTTAGTGGCTAGCGATCTATCATGGCAAATCCCCTAATCAAGTTTCTCTCTCTCTCTCTCTCTCTCTCTCTCTCTTCTCTCTCTCTCTCTCTTCTCCCTCTCTCTGTCACACACACACACACACACACACACACACACACACAAACCCTGTGCTTTTCTCTTTCTTCTGTTAAGACTCTTTATCTTCCCATTAATGCTTTAAGCTAACATCACATTGATTAAGCCTTGTCCCTTCTATGTCATTTTTTTTTTATTGTTCATTGCATTTATAATTCATAAATATATAAACTTTTTAGTGGTTAGATTGGTATTATGCTGTTATAGAATTCATACCAGGAAATTTATAAATATGAGCATAGCATGTTCAATTTGTACCCAAATATAGGTCAGGGATAGGTCACAGTTGGTGATTAGTGTTGAAAACTTATCTTCAAGTAAATTTTCAATTGAGTTTGTAGAAGGGGTTGGGTTGATATAAGTTTTGTTAAAGTAAAATATCTATTGGAGTGTGTGAGTATGTGTATGCATATGGTGCGTGTGTGTGTGTCTATGGGATAGATAAAGCAAATGCACATCGATACATGCACAGCTAAATGAATGCATATATATGGCATACACTTCCCTAAAAATATGCATTTGTATATGCATATATATACGGCACGTGAAAAGACATTCGAGCGAGATCGTTGCCAGTGCCAATGGACTGGCTCCTGTGCAGGTGACATGTAAAATACACCATTTCGAGCGTGGTCGTCGCCAGTACCCATGTGACTGGCCCTCGTACCGGTGGCATGTAAAAGCACCCACTACACTCTCGGAGTGGTTGGCGTTAGGAAGGGCATCCAGCTGTAGAAACTCTGCCAAATCAAATTGGAGCCTGGTGTCACCTCCTGGTCCACCAGTCCTCAGACAAATCATCCAACCCATGCTAGCATGGAAAGCGGACGTTAAACGACGATGATGATGATGATGATACATACAGACAGACAAGGATACATACATAAGCTTGCAAACATATATATATGCTTTCATACATACATATTTGTATACATGTATACATACATACACATATATTTACATACACATGAAAAAAAGATCAAAGGTTCTCCCTGAGCCATTGGTTCATATGACCAGTTTCCCAGATTCTGTAGCATATATTTCCACCAACTAGACGGGATGCTGGTCCATCACAAGATTACTCATTTTTGCCAGCTGAGAGAACTGGAGTAACATGAAATGAACTGTTTTGTTCATGAACATAACACATCACTTGGTCCTGGAATCGAAGCTACCCAAACCCCCAACATATACTTGCCACGCATATACTTTTTCTTGTTGTTTTCTTACACAAACACTTCTTTCTCCCTACAAAGAGATTAGAACCATGCCTAATTTTCATATTCATAGTTTCACCTATCAAATGAACAACCCACCCCTCTTGTCATCAATAAACTATATAAAAGATCTGAAGGCCTAACCAAGCCATAATCTGACAATGACAAGTATGCCAAAACTTCAAAGTCACTTTCAACCTTTTCCTTGTAAAACAACATATGGTACTCTACTGAAAAATATTAATGGTCCTTTAATTTAATGTTCAACTGATTTTTTATATAGCTTTACATAAAAAACAAACATTAATATATACACATACACACAGCATGTAAAAGCAAATGTAACAAAATAAAATTTCCTCTTCATCTCCTCCTCTAATATACACATTATAATTCACTTCATTCACACTATTTCAAAGGTGTCTGACATATATATATATATATATATATATATATATATATATATATATATACATACATAAACACATGCACACAACTGAAATGTTAAAGTTGTTCAGTTTTGATATTTTTTCCTTAAAAAAAATATGCTAAAACTTAATAACCCAAACGTCAGAAATGTTTTGTTTTATTTTCTCTTGATAATTGTCACTCATGACTCTTATTCAACACTAGACACAAGCTGTAAGAGAGTATCAGGAAACTGAAAATATAAGCAATCCTATAGCATCAGGTGGCAGCTATCATGACTCTTCTGGTTATGATAGCTGCCACCTGATGCTATAGGATGTTGTGGGTAAAAACTGTAAATGAAAAATTAAGAATATTTCCATTGTTGAGTATGTTGATGTAGCTTGGCTCCTTGTAGCCAAGCTACATCAACATACTCAACATTGGAAATATTTTTAATTTTTCATTTACAGTTTTTACCCAAGCATTTACAGCTGGTCAGACTAATCTTTGTAACAACTACCTCCCACTCTCATTGTCATCTACTAAGTGCCTTCCACAGATAACACACACTCCAAATAAACTACTTAGAACCAACTTGAAGATGGCTATGCTTCCAATAGATATAAACAGAAACAAAATGCTTGTGGATAGAAATGTCACCCACTTCTTGATACTCTTAAAGTAACCTTATTTCAATTAAATAAATACAGTTTAAGGAGTGTTAAATTTTCAATTTAAAAAGGAGGAATGAAAAAATAACTATGCAGCAAACATATCCTTTTATGAAGTGCAAGTTTTCAAAAGCTGATATTCATATCCTGATTACTAAACAGAAAAGAAGCAAACCTATTTTTGAGTATTCATTGATTCTTTTACTTGTTTCAGTCATCTGACTGGGGCCATGTTGGAGCACTGCCTTTTAGTCAAAGAAATTGACCCCTGGACTTATTCTTTGTAAGCCTGGTATTTATTCTATTGGTCTTTTCTGTCAAACTGCTAAGTTACGGGGACATAAACACACCAACATTGGTTGTCAAGTGATGGGGGGGGGAGACAAACAGACACACATAAATACACACACACACACATACACACACACACACATACACACACACACATATATATGACAGGCTTCTTTCAGTTTCTGTCTACCAAATCCACTCACAAGGTTTTGGTTGGCCCGAGGCTATAGTAGAAGACACTTGCCCAAGGTGCCACACAGTGGACTGAACCCAGAACCATGTGGTTGGGAAGCAAGCTACTTACCACAAAGTCATAAATTTATTGCAAGTAACTAAGAAATCTACTTAACAGAAATCTGCCACATATTCCCAAAGCTAGTAAACCATAGTAATGTAAAAATGGTAGCATGTGAACATGTACAAGGCAGTGGGATGCTGAAAAGTTCCTGGCTTTGGGTAAAATACAGGAGGAACAGTTAATTATGATTTTATTCAACATATTTCCCTCTCAGATTCACACTTACTGTAATGGTTCTTCAATTTTTCTTAGCCCTGTCAAAGGACTCAGAAGGTCGGGCGCCCAACCAGGTCTTTTGCAATACTCTTAAAGGCAGGAACTTTACAGCACCCCCTCTTACATTGATAGATTTTGATACATATCTACTTGGCCCTTTTCACTCTTTTATAGATACTCTAGTTATGTAATGGCTTTTAAAATTTTGTCCAATATATTAACATCTACTATTTTGACTACCATAAAATAAAAATGTAAACTGTGTAATGAATACTCGAATCCATTATCACATGCATGTGTACACATACACACACATGTATATATGTGCATACACAATATACGCACATATGCATATACAACATATTTCAAAGTTTATCATAATAAAAAATAATATTCGCATTTTCATGTAACAAAACTATCACAAGAAAAATATAATTTTTAAATAATTCACATTTTCAAAAAATTCTTTTAACTTTTGCAACGCTGGCTTCAATTGATTCTGGAGAATTTCAGATAGCTGTGTTTTAGTTTCTTCCACCCTAGAAAGTAAAATAGAGTAACACAAAGTATACATATGCACATATATATTATTGGTTTCAAGTTTTGGCACAAGGCCAGAAATTTCAGGGGAGGGGGTAAGCTGATTATATTCATCTCAGTGCTCAACAGGTACTTATTTTATGATGAAAGGCAAAGCTGACCTCAGCAGAATTTGAACACAGAACATAAAGACAGATGAAATGCCACCAAGTATTTTACCTGGTTTGCTAACAATTCTGCCAGCTTGCCTTACACTCTGACTTTTAATCAGAATTGCAATTAATGGTTAGATAAGCATAGGGTTCTATAAACAGCATTCTTCATGCAAAAAGGAAAATGGTTGAAAGGATCTAACATTCCTGATAAAATTATGCCAATGTACAGTTCATCATGAAAATGCACTGGGTGATAGGAGTAAGAATAAGTGACAGAATTTCCTTCATTCCTTCGGGGTCAATAAATAAAGTGCCAATTAGGTACTAGAGTCGACTCCCCCCCCCCCTCCACTCTCTCTCTCTCTCTTTCTGGAAGAAATCACTTGTAGTCAGATCTAAAGAGGGATGAACTCTGCCACATTTAAATTGCCCAAATGTCTGAAATACTGTATGTTACAACACATCCTTACAACTCCACAAGGAGGTGAGAGTCCAAGACAAGGCAAATAGCCATAGTCAAATGAAATTGTTTTTCCATGCAAGGATTTTAAACACTAAATAACAATAATATTATTCAGTTAATGGAATAGCAGCTATTAAAAATCCTCACACTCTAAAATACACATTACAGCAACTCAAACAAACACCTAAATTTGCAGAACAAGTCAACTCATGCAAGTAGGGAAAGAAATATGGACACAAAATATTAAAATTAGTAATAAGCTTTTAAACATTTCAACTATACTAAGTACATCACAAGGTTACAACTGGCCAAGACAATAGGATACTCAGCTGAAGCATCAGTAGTTGATGACCCATCATTGTTCTGTATCACTAGTAAAGACAACACTCAACAAACAGTCCATTTATCTGTAAAGAACTGCTCCGGTAGGTAACAGTAGGGAACTTTTTGCTGTTATCCTCTGAAAGAACATTGTTTAAATGATGTTTCATGAGTTTATAGTGCTAAGTTCAAGTGTATATGTCAACTGAAGTGAGCTGATCTATTCAAACTGACTTACCTAAGATACACTTTGAAGATGAAGTGAGGAAGTAGTCTTCATTTGTATTACAACAACTTAATACACTGTGGAACTCACTGCCAATCAAAAAATTATGCTATGAAAATCATAGAACTGCTGTAAGTTCTCGGTAAAACAGTTTGTCGTCTAGCCTAGAACAGTTTTATTTCCCTTTTAGCATAAATACTTTTGCAAACAACATTCGGCATGACACAGAATGTGAGAAGGCTAGATCTTTGAAATAGAGGTACTACTCATTTTTGCCAGCTGAGCGGACTGGAGCAACGTGAAATAAAATGTCTTGCTCAAGGACACAACATGCAGCTGGGAATTGAACTTACAACTGTGAGCTGAGTATCTCTAACCACTAAGCTACATGCCTTCACAATATAAATATATATAAATGAACATAAATTCAAAAACATCTATGTGGTTAAGAAGCTTGCTTGGCAATCATGTGGTTTCAGATTCAGCCCCACTACACAGGACCTTGAGCAAGTGTCTTCTTCAATAGCCTTAAGCTAGTCAATGCTTTCAAAGTGACTTTGGTAGACAGAAACTGTGTGAAAGCAGATGTGTGTGTGTGTGTGTGTGTGTGTGTGTGTGTGTGAGTGTGAGTGTGTGTGTGTGTGTGTGTGTGTGTGTGTTTGCATTTGTCAGCCGTCACCACTTGGCAACTGGTGTTGGTTTATTTACATTCCCATATCTTGGCAGTTTGACAAAAGAGACCATTAGAATAAGTAGCCAGACTTAAAATATAAGCACTTGTTCAATTAAGTCTTTTGAGGTGGTGCCCCAGCATGGCCACAGTTCAATGACTGAAACAAGTAAAAGATAAAAGATATATATAAAACAATGGATAATTCTCATATCATGGTGAAGTGTCTAGAAACTAGTAGAGTATCTGACTGAAGAAATATTCAGTTGTAAAATATATTGTTGTTATTGTTGGCACTCCATCGCTTACGATGTCGAGGGTTCCAGTTGATCCGATCAACAGAACAGCCTGCTCGTGAAATTAATGTGCAAGTGGCTGAGCACTCCACAGACACGTGTACCCTTAACGTAGTTCTCGGGGATATTCAGCGTGACACAGTGTGACAAGGCTGGCCCTTTGAAATACAGGCACAACAGAAACAGGAAGAAAGAGTGAGAGAAAGTTGTGGTGAAAGATTACAGCAGGGTTTGCCACCATCCCCTGCCGGGGTCTCATGGAGCTTTAGGTGTTTTCGCTCAATAAACACTCACAACGCCTGGTCTGGGAATCGAAACCGCGATCCTATGACCGCGAGTCCGCTACCCTAACTACTGGGCCATTGTGCCTCCACTGTAAACTATATATCCACTAACAATTCATGAAGTAGTATCCAGCTGCAAAAGCATACTCTAATTGTCCACAGATATAACAAACATATAAGGTGAACACCAAAACAAAAACGAGGAAAATTATAAACTTCAGGATAATACTTACATTCCTAACAGTTTCTCATTAGTTGGTGTCTTTTTAAATGGGTTTAAAAACACTGAAGTTCCACTGTCTATTTTCTTTATTAAGTCTTCTAATTGTTGAGGAACTTCTCTCTTGAAAATAAATAAATTATAAATATAAAAAAAGAAAAACATAATTTTTTTTTAAATTTTAATACTTGTTTTTATTAATATTGATATTTTAAAAAAATATTTCTTTTAATTATCATCACCATTTAATGTCCATGTTCCATGTTAGCATGTGTTGGATGGTTCGACAAGAACTAAAGTGTCTAAGGACAGCATTGATTTCCAATGCCTGTTTTGGCATGGTTTCTATGGCTGGATGCCCTTCCTAATGTCAGCCACTTTACAGAGTGCACTGGATCCTTTTTTTGTTGTGCCACCTGCACTATTGAGGTTGAAGAATTATGAGCCCAGGCATAGGTGGGTGAGGGTCAGATTCATGCTTGGGAATGAAAGGATTACTATGAGAGAGGGAAACAGAGAAGGTTCCTGCAGAGGGACCAGTATAACTACTCACATCTATAATGCAAAAAAAAAGTGGGGGGATGATCAGTAGAGAGCTGCAATGCCCAGAACGGTGTTAAGGTGCCCAGGTGGCCCAACCACAAAGCAAAAGCTGAGTATAAGTAGGTAGGTAGTTTGCAAGGTTGTATGGGAAATTGAATGAGTGGTGAGCAGACTGCCAAAATGTGTAGAGGTGAAGGGAGAATGAGACAAGATCCCAGAGTTGGGCATATAGAGGGATGAGGAATTACAAAGGGAATCCAGTCATAGAAACTAAACTAAAAACAACATGTATGCAAGTAATAACTTCAAATAACTTGGAATGTGATGACATATCCAACTCCTAACGTTTCTTTCTGCTCAGAAAGCAGGCAGAAAATAATGATGATACTGATAATGTAATAAATGAAAATAGATTAGATAATACATACCACTGACTCAATAGGACAAATCATCTTCTTCTCAATTCCCTCCAGTAAAATAGTTTCTATATCACCCAACTGAAACAAAATTATTATAGAATTTAATATAGAAGCAACTAGAAGCAATCAGCTTTAGAACTTTTCCTAGATATTCAGCTTCAAATCTTCTAAAATCTTTTAAGAACATTATTGTATTATTTAGCATCTAGTTAGTGGTTTCAGAAGTAATAGCATTAGACAACATACTTTAAACAATCTAAATTTGGAGTTCAAATCTTGCTCGAGTAAAGTTTACTCTTGATCCTATGAAGGTTACAAAATAAATAGTAATTCTACTGAATTCTACTGAAAGATAAGTTTACAATAGAAGTGGTACCAAACTCTAACATTAGGTAAAAATGAAAGAAATATGTAGCATTATGTGTTAGGCATTTTTACAAAGTTTCAACAAATTGGCAATAAAAAGCCATTTTAATTTTATCTGTCAAACAACTTTTTTTTTTATTCCAAGGATTTAGATTTGCATTTCCTCCACTGGGTTAATTAAAACAAGAAGAATATGCCCATCTAAATCTTTAATAGACACTGCTGTTCAAAATAAGATCAGCAATTTCTACAGAAAATGCTACCATAGATGTGTAGAAATGGATATTTACATAGATCAATGCAGTGTTCTCAGTTTGAATCAGCCATAAAGCTAAACTGATAAAGACAAGGAAATAAAGTCAGCTGTAACAGAGTATGCTAAGGCATTCCATCCGTGACCAACTTGTCCTTCATTCAGACAATATCATCCAACATGTCCCTACTTTATAAGACAGTAGGCTGTAATTTGAAGGAGATTAGCTGTTATTTCTAGCAAGTCAAGGGACCACATAGAAGGTGCTTCACAGGCTTGAGGGATTAACATATATTGCACAGAGTAATTTTAATATCCCTCATGAGCTTTGATTTTAATAAATCCAGTACATTGAACAAAAGACCTGAACCTAATCATTCAACCTGCTAGAAACAGCAACTGTATATCTCCCTCATATCACACCCTACCACCCTAGAAAAGGAAGATACTTTGGAAATATGATCCTAGATACATTACACATGGGGAAAACAAACAAGACAGTCATGTTTGGAATGTTACAGATCACTGCTGTTTGATCAGAGATGACTTGGTGCCAATAAGAATAACAACAAATCCAGTAGAACCCCAACACCATTACACATCTACTATTGAAACTGCACAAAAGACTATAACTTATCTGAACAGCAGATATGAAATTCAAAATAAAAATTATGTTAGTAAACGCTCAACAGTTACTAACTCTACTGTTTATATAGAGCAGATTTTTTCAGTTTTCACAGAAAGTCAGATATTAAGCACAACACAACAGAATGTTAACACCAATTTTATAAAATATTTTGAAAACTGGTTATTTAATGGAAAGTTGTCAAAATTATTTTGACCCCTTCTTTGTATAAGTGCTCGATCTGTTGAGCATTAGCATTCAATCTTGCTAATAAAGTATATCTCTGATAACTTGCCATATGGTAACACAGCTATGATTAGTTCTATACATGGACTTGTTATTGAATGTTTGCTTTGATATTTCTCAAAGTCATTGACTCCATGCTCAAATTAACATCCAAGATGTGCTTATGTCATCATTATCAACATTTCTTTATCAATAAAAAAAATAGATAACAAACTTGAAATTTACAGTGGTTTACTTGATCCTTATTGCTAGATATATGCCAGATTTATTATTTTTTTGTTTTTTACTTCTAATATGTATAGGCCAAATCAGCAGAATTCATCCAATTCTATCTTTTATCATCAAATATACACTTTTCAATTTTCTGTTATCTATTGTATATTACATTGCAATCTCTCTAGGCCTAGTATTATCTAGATTATTAAACCAAGATAATTATTGCAAGCCATGAACTTGCAATAATTGCTCATACACACTGCATTCATCTATTATGAGGTTAGTTTAACTTACCTGCTTTACAAAACTCTTCATACAGGCAACATATTTCTGGTAGTCAGCTTCTTCCTTAAACTGCATCCAGTCAACACGGAACATAAAATTTATGTGTGGATTTTCTAGGAAACTGACAGGAAAGTAGTAGCTAGGAGATAAGGAAAAATAGTAATTAACAAACAAGTTACAATAGTAAAGGATTGTAAGCTCTCATAATGAGTTCATGAGCTCATGTGAATCTTAGAAACATGTCATTTTTTGACCAGTGGTCATACACAGTGAAACAAAATATATAAGATATACTCATAAACAAATAACTGATAGAGCAATCGAACTAAAAGTTTAATCCAAAATGCTTTTAGGATGTTGAGAGCAAACAGATTCAGATTATATGAGGGTGGGCTGAAAAGTTCATTGGTTGCTATGAAGGAGTGGCTCTAGAGCTGTGAAATTTTGCATGCATTAATTTCAACCTTCCTTATTAATAACTGTATTGCTTCTTTTGAAGTAAACTGATATACGACAGTTCAAAGATGACTTCAAAAGTAACTCATAGCAACTTCTCTTGAAAACTGATAAAATTTGGCAAATTTGGCACAAAAAAGGGTTTAGTCCCCAAGGACATTCATGCTGACACAGTTGATACAGCACAGGATGATAATCCAGCTTTATCAACAGTGCAAAAGTAGGCTGGTGAATTTAAGAGGGGAAGGGAGAATCTTGGTGATGACCCAAGGTGTGGATGTCCTGCAACTGCCACTACTGAGGAAAACATTGATGTGTTCATCACATGGTGATGGATGACAGGCGACTGACTATAAATCAAATGGTGAATGCTATTAGCATATCCCATGAGAGGGGTGAGAATATTTTGCAAAATGAATATGGCATAAAGAATGTTTCTGCTGGTGTGTTTTTGAACACACCAGGCTGATCACAACACAAGAAAACCTGACATTGTTCAAGGATGAGTGTTGGCCTCATCACTTTGCTACAAAGAAGGCCAAGGCCGTTTCATCTGCAGAGAAGGTAACAGCCTCAGGTTTTGGGGATTCAAAAGGCATCATATTTATTGACTAGAGAAGGTAACAGCCTCAGGTTTTTGGGATTCAAAAGGCATCATATTTATTGACTATCTTCAAAAGAGCTACACTATTAATGGAGAGTACTATACCAACTTGCTGAGGCAGTTATGATAGGCTATGAAGACTAAACACACAGGAAAACTGATGAAAGCAGTCATTTTCATCAGGACAATGCTCCAGTATACAAGTCCTTACTTTCAGTAGCTGCTGTGCATGAGTGCAGTTTTGAACTGGTTGATCACCCTCCCTATTCTCCTGATTTGGCCCCATCTGACTATCATCTGTTGCCCGACATGAGAAATCTTTTGGCTGGGAAGCAGTATTGCAGTGATGACTGTTGATGACTTTTTTGACCAACAAGATGAAAGCTTCTTCATTAATGGGATCCCAGCACTGCAAACTCAATAGAAGAAATGGGTGAACTGCAAGGGGACTATGTTGAAAAATAAGCCTCATTTGGTCACATTCCATGAGAGTATTTTGGTCAGCCTGTGAACTTTTCAGCTGATCCCTATAAATAAAAGGCTTGTATTTTAAATGAATCTCATTAACAAACATTGTTGCTCTTGTTCATAGAGATCATTGACATATCTCACATCCAATGTTTCCTTGATATTCCAATGAAAAACAAAAACTCTGATTTTACTCGATAAAACCTTATAATCAAGATCTAGATAGAACTAATAGATGTTACTACTAGGTACAAGATACCAGAATATCCAAAGACACAGTTTTTGGCAATGAAAGAATAACAAGAGAATACTGTGTAATAAGAAATTTGCATCCAAATCACGTGGTTTCAGGTTCAGTCCCACTGTGTAGCACCTTGAGCAAGTGTCTTCTACAACAGCCCCAGGCAAGCCAAAGCTTTGTGAGTGGATTTGATAAACAGAAACTGAAAGAAGCCTGTCGTATATAATCACCATCATCATTTAATGTCCAAATTTCATGCTTGCAAGGGTCACACCCATTGGTTGCTTTGAGTGGATGCTCTTCCTAACACCAACCACTTCACAGAGTGTACCGGTTGCACTTTTTTCATGCCATTATGTCTGTGTGCATGTGTGTGTGTGTGTGTGTGTGTGTGTGTGTGTGTGTGTGTGCATGCATGTGTTATTTCTTCTGGCCTTGACATCATATGATAGTTGTAACTGAGTGTCGCCATCATGCAAGCGGTGTCCTTCATTTCCAATCTTGCAAGATATGTCTGGTCATTGAGAAATGTTACCTTACTTGGAAACAGGTGAGGGTTGGTGACAGAAAGAGCATCCAGCTGTAAAAAATCCACCTAAACAAATTCCATCCAACCCATGCAAGCAAGGAGAAGTGGACATTAAACAATGATGGTGATGATGACAAAGACTGTAAATAATTCACCAATGTAAATTTTAAACTTTAACATTACAGAACAATAGAAGAAATGGCTACAAGACGGCCTGTTAACAGCAGATTTGTTTTAAAAGAGTATGAATGAAAGCATTGATATTCATATTTTCCTCAAAAATGTCTTTGGTGTAAATGAATTCAAGTAGTTTCAAATAAAAATTGAAGCCCAAGTTGCAAATTTGGTGTACTGAGAAATTATTCATCATTATAGAAAGAACTGAAAAAAATGATTTCCAAAGTTTATCACTCATGAATTGGAACCCAACCATTGTCAAAGGAATTAACCATTTTTTGCTGATCAATTGACTATCATAGTAGTAGTTGAGTTAAAGTTGCTGATAGGCGATGACTACGGACCGAGACCTTTGGAAATGTGCTGTGCGTGAGAAGACCCGGCAAGCCAAGTAAGATCGTTGCCAGTGCCCCTGGACTGGTTCTTGTGCGGGTGGCACATGAGATGCACCATTTTGAGCGTGGCCGTTGCCAGTACCGCCTGACTGGCTCCTGTAGGATTTTCGAGCGAGATTGTTGCCAGTGCCCCTGGACTGGCTTGTGCGGGTGGCACATAAAAGACACCATTTCGAGCGTGGCCGTTTTCGTGCGGGTGACACGTAAAAGCACCCACTACACTCTCTGAGTGGTTGGCGTTAGGAAGGGCATCCAGCTGTAGAAACTCTGCCAAATCAGACTGGAGCCTGGTGTTGCCATCCGGTTTCACCAGTCCTCAGTCAAATCGTCCAACCCATGCTAGCATGGAAAGCGGACGTTAAACGATGATGATGATGATGATGATGATGATGTGAGACAGAGAAGAGAGATATGCACATCAGGTGATTCAGAGCAGCAGTGTTTATCAGAGAGAGAAGGAGACAGACAGAGATTGAAAAGCTAATAAAGAAATAAAGTGTAACTTACCCCATGAAGTCTAAACCTTTAAGAGTGCTCTCAAGATCTTCTTTTAGTAAACGAAGATTTATTTTGGAGTCATGATCAAGATCTGACATGTCTATAGCAGAAGCTTCTTTCAAAAATCCTTCTATAATTGGCTGTAACCATATTAAAAAGGAAAAGAAACAAAAGAACAGTAACAATTTATAAAGGTTTAAAGAAGAAAGTTTAAAATCAACATGACATTATTTACAGTAAAATTCAAACCAGAACATCACTGGTGAATAATCTCTAAGCTAAGCACTGTTAGCAAAGAATTTTGCAACACCAAAAGTTTTTCAACAAAGAATTTTATATGCTAGACTATCTTCCTTGTTTTGTTATTTGAAGTGAAAACACTCCATCATAATATTTTTGCTTTCATCATCATTATTTAACATCATCATTTAACATCCTCCTTCCATGCTGGCAGAGGTTTTACAGGAACTGACATATCAGAAGACTGTGCCAAGCTCTAAATCCTTTCAGACTTGTGGGCAAATTGATGTTTAATTTAAACTTCTGTAGGTTGACATTTGAAGAAAACATAGAAGGGCATTCGAGAGGGCAGCAGCTTTAATTGAGAATTGATTAACAAAGGAATTATAACAGGATCTAGGGTAAGATGCAGGGAGTACAATGTAAGGAGAGACAAATAAGACAGATGAATCTGGATGGAAGTGTATGCAGCTTACTGGTTCAGAATAGTGAAAGCAGTTGCTGTAGCAGACGGAAGAAACTTTTTTTTGTAAGTACTACTGCTTGTTTTTTTTTTTTATCAGTTTGATCTGCAAGAAGAGGTTACACCCAAAGTCTGCACAAGCTCTCCAAGATTGGTGAAATTTATACTGTTACTGTTCCTATTTAAAAAGTTAATAGCAGCTAGATGACATATTCAGAGAAAAATTTTTCAACAGACTAAAGCTCTGGGGAGAAAGGATTGAGAATAGTGATTAATCTGAGAGCTTGAGATACTGAACACAATACGAGCCTCAAGGACAAAATCCCACTGGTGAGTGACATGAATGAGTAGGCGGCGAGCAGGCAGAATCATTAGCACGCCGGGCGAAATGCTTAGCAGTATTTCGTCTGCCGTTACGTTCTGAGTTCAAATTCCGCCGAGGTCGACTTTGCCTTTCATCCTTTCGGGGTCGATTAAATAAGTACCAGTTACGCACTGGGGGTCGATGTAATCGACTTAATCCCTTTGTCTGTCCTTGTTTGTCCCCTGTTTAGCCCCCTGTGGGCAGTAAAGAAATAAGAATGAGTAGGTCTCTAGTAGATCTTGCTTTACCACAACTGTTACTCAAAACAGCACTCCAGTTGTATCTCCATGTAAGACTATATTATGTCGCCGTACATCTTTAACCTGCTTGATGGTGGGATATTAATTCAACTTCATTGGTTATAGAAGCAGCATGCATTAAATGAGTGGAAAGTTGAAGTATAAAGTACAAAGTTTGAATACTTGAGTTCAGTGAGTTGTTTATAATGAAAAGTCAAGCATGAGAAACAGAGAAATATATGAAAACAGGGTTTGGGTCATGGCAGTGTGCAGCCAACACAGTCTATTAGAGTAGTGTTAGACTATGCAAACATAGTACAAAGTTAGGCTTAAGAACACCAGTAATCAGATAGTCATATCCCTATATTTGAGACCTGACTATATGTTGAATATCTGCTGAATACAATTACTTAGTAGCTTAAACTGTTATTTGCTGTAAAGGTAAAACTAAAATTGGATATAGTTTTCACAATGTTGGAGATATAAAACTGTCGAAGGCAATAAATCTTTGCACAGGTAAAGATGGTGGTAAATGTTTGTGAAAATTAAGAGTACAACGTGATATTTTTCTTTAAAATCAATGATATTTTGTTTTGGAAAAGCTTTTTAAACATTACTAGGGTGTAACAGCCTAATTTGAATAAAATTTTATTCTTAATCCTTTCATAACAGAATTCCTGTTAAAATATACTGCCTTTGTTTTAATTAATTTTGGTAATAATGAAGAATTTAGTAAAATAACTTTATCAGAATTAAACTGGAGTTTAGTACATAAATTAACATGAAATTTTTACGGAAGGTTTTAATTTAGTTCATTTTAAAATAGGAAGTTTGCATCATAGATCCATGGGCAGTTTGGTAATAAAAGGGTTAATGATGGAAAAACCAGTACCTTTTGCTTTATATAAGCTTCAACACGTAAGTCATCTACTCTATCATTATATTCCATTTTCCCACAAAAAGCAGCAAAATCAGGGCTGTCTTCAAGACGCCACTGCCAAAACCTTTCAAATAAGTCTTCAAGTTTTCCACCTTTACCCCTGAAAAATATAAAGTGATTATTGATAACAGCAAAATGCCAACCAATCGCAGCCTTACATTGTGAAAAAATAAAAATAAAGGTGAATATTACATTTCACTGTTGTGGTGTTGCTGTAAGGTGTTATACATTAGAAAGAAGTCACGTGAGACAGTCTTTTCTAAACTTCTGGTGAGCCAGCTGCATCGTATAAAGCACTAGCTTCACACCGTCTCAAGGTCTTTCGGTTCCAGACCTTTTGAGGTCTAGCCACTGACCACAGAGCACACAGCCAGTTCCGTTGAGACATAACAGCAGCTACATGGAGACTCATCAACACTTGACTAACAGCATACAGCAATCTCTTTCTTTGTCGCCTCCATCTTCTCAACGTCAACATCATCTCTCAACGTACACACCAATCAGCAACGCTCGCACAGGTTCTATCTCCACACTGTTTGTGAATTAATTCATCATGGTTAACAGCAAATACAACCTGCGAAAACCTTCTGTAACAAGAGACTGGCTCTGCATCGTAGCCACAACTTCTTATACAACAGTACCTCAACCGGCTCTGCATTGCAGCCATAACTTCTTGGTACAGCATTTCAACTATCATATACCTTGACTACGAACTGGTATTTATCATCCTTGTGTCTGAACATTCTTCTTACGTCATATTATAGACTCTTTCAATGCTCTGTACTTATCACACATGCATACACCCATGTTTGTACACGCACGCTTTGTATACATGACAACCTGTCTATTATTATGTTTATATGACGCACACACAGACACACATGTTAACCTATAGATAAAATCTTCTCTTAAACATTCTACCCCGGTTGTGTCTCTCTTTTCCTTCTGGCACTTATACTCATTTATTTCTTTTTCATATTTTATTTGTATCGACCATGCCATGTACTAAAGGAGCCATTCTCATCACTTCTCCTTTCGCACGGTCGTTTACAAATCTCTCTCTAGCTTGTATCAAGTGCTTGCAGCTGACTAAAAAGAAAAGGAAACATGAAACAAAAATTTTTATCATATTTCATAAAAAATACAACAGCTTTTTTCTAACCAAATATATTAAATATATGTTTTGATAAGTATTTCTACATAAGTTAATTTGTTGTTCTTGAGAACACTTATGTGAATGTTGCTAACACTCATTATGTGTAATATCAAGGCTAATAATATTATTATCAAGATGCATGATTAGGATATGAAATAATGTAATAAAATACAGGTTTAATATATGTGTGGGTGTGTGAAAGAGAGAGAGAGAGAGAGAGAGAGAGAGAGAGAGAGTGGGAGATAATGTCTTCATACTGAGACAATTGCAAAAAGTTGCTAGCCAAGTGTAAGCTTCTCTACTTAGCATTTGTTGATTTCGAGCAGAGTACTACAATCTATTGTCTGAGAGTTACTAAGGAAATCGTGATTTGAATGGTTGGGGAAAGCAGCACAATCTATGTAAAGAGATCTCCAACTAAATTTAGGTAACTATGCAGCTCTACTACAAGAACCTGCACTTCCCACAACTTTTCTGTCAAACTGTGTCCTCTCAATCTCTAAAATAAAGCTGACAACCCATTTCCTCGAAGTGTATACTCTTGGAAGCTACATGGCAACCTCAGTAGTACTGGTGCCATGAAAAAATAAACCCAGTACACTCTGTAATTAGTTGGCATTAGGATGAGCATCCAGCCATAGAAACTATGCCAAAGCAGACACTGGAGCCTGATGCAGTCCTTGGACTCATTGAATCCTGTCAACCCATCCAACCTATGCCAGAGTAGAACATGGATGTTAAATGATGTTGATAGTAATACTGATGATGCAATCAGCAAAGTAAGATTTGGCAATAAATTCAATGAGGAATTTAGAGTGCAAGTAGGTGTCCATCAGGACTTGCTTCTCAGCCCCCTCCTAGCCATAACAATGGAGTTGAAGAATGGTTGCACATGGGAACTCCTATATGCCGATACTAAATTCTTACAGCAGAGACTGTGGAAGATTTAGAGAAAAGTTCCAGGCATGGAATCAAAACCTAGTAAAACCTAATGTAAACTTAGCAACTACTAAAGAAGACATTTGGACATTTGTACCCTGCTGTGAGAAGAATAATTTCCAATCCATTGTGATTAATACCTTAGAGGTGTGCGTGTGTTCAATACATTGTGAAAAAATAAAAATAAAGGTGAATATTACATTTCACAGTTGTGGAGTAGCTGTAAGGTGTTATACATTAGAAAGAAGTACTTCATTTTATGTTGTGTCTGAAGTTAAAGGCTCAGTAAGTACCTTTGGACTAGTTCTATAGGTGCCAGAATTTTAACAAAATCTGTGGAAATGGTGGCATGCTGTACATAAATTATATATATGGTATGTATATGATGTTAGGGTTGTTTACAGAAAGGGTTATTGCAAAACTGATTAGGAACAGAATTAGCCTGAATGAGAAGCAGTTCAGCTTGGCCCCAGGAAAAGGTACTGATGCCATATTCTTTGTGAGATAATTGCATGTACATGGCTAGGAGTAAACCCCTATACCTAGCAATTTGAAAAAAGCCTTTGACAGAGGACCTCACATTGTAATTGGGTAGGTGTTAAGGAAACTAGGAATAGATGAATGACTTGTACAAGTTATGTACAAGAGAGCAATCAACAAGGTGATAATCAGCAATAAGTTCAGAAGAGAATTTAGCATGCATGTAAAGATATATCATGTCTCAGTTCTCTTTATTACAGTCTTTCATGTCATAACAAAAGAATATGAAACCAGCTCTTCTTGGGAACTTCTGTATGCTGCTAACTTAGCTCTTATAGCAGAATCTGTAGCAGATATGCCAGACACAGAATTGAAGGGTCTTAAAGTAACTTAGCTAAAACAAAAATTTTAGTAGTGTGGGAACACAAAATCCTTATAGGAATAAGGAAATGATTGTGTTCTGCTTTCAGAAAAGGAATTGGTAGAAATTCTATGAGGTGCACCTAGTGTAAACAATGGGCACACAAGAGGCTAAAACAGTAGGATAATGTACCCTCAACATGCTGCCTACTGCTTATTTCCTACTCTCACACCTTTCCACTACCTCCTTTCCCCTCTGCTCCACTGTACCTATTCTATATCCTTTCATCTCTCCACCATCTTCTATTATACCAGGCCACCTGTAACTGAGCCGAAAGCATTCAACCTGTACAAGAGAGCAGTCAGTAAGGTGATAATCAGCAATAAGTTCAGCAGAGACCCTCACATTGTAATTAGGTGGGTGCTAAGGAAACTAGCATCAGCTCTTCTCCTGCATACCTTACTATACCACCCAACTTATGGATTCTGAATCCCCCTACTTCCACCGCTTACATACTGTGATCGCACCTTCTTCTTTCCATCTAAATTATGATGCTTGAAAAGAAATAAGTGGAACTGCATTCTTGCAACCTTCACTCACTGTCCTTAAGTCTTCTGTCACCATGCTCTCTTCACCTTATTGGTCATGTTACTTTGAGAATGTGTCCAGTCTCTTTTGCTGAATCGCTAAGTTACAGGGACATAAACACACCAACATCAGTTTTCAAGTGATGGTGGGGGCACAAACACAGACGCACACATAAATATATATATATACATATACATATCTCATTCTCATATATATATATATATATATATATATATATATATATATATATACACACACATGAAAGTCTCTTTCAGTTTCCATCTACCAAATTTACTAACAAGGCTTTGGCCAGCCCAAAGACACTTACTCAAGGTACCACACACTAGGATTGAACCCGGAACCATGCAGTTGAGAAGCAAGCTTCTTACCACACAGCCATCATTACATGGTAATTAAATTTCCCACAAATCACATCATACCATTTAATGCCAAATTGTGACATGCAAGCCCAAATAATGTTGTTTGAAGATCTTGGTTTAAAAATAAAAAGACAAAATGATCATGTTTTGAATGCAGGATGGTTACAGTTAAAACGCTTTTCAAGAATAGGATGGTCACAGCTGAAATGCCTTTAAAAGACAGGATTTTCATAGAATATCTTTAAAGAAAGACGAATGTTTCCAATCTGCATTGATGAATTGGACACATTATTTTCCACTGCAAAAAATTTTTCGTTTTAGACTATGGGATACTCAAAAAAAGCATTTGTAAAACATCTATAAATGCTTTGTCAAAAAATATATATATTACCAAAGGACATTTTTATTTCTTTGCATTGGGGCATTTCATTCAAGGGCATTTTTGCCCAGGCTCCATGGTTGTTACAGTAGATTAGGTTTTATGAGTGGAATTCTAGGTTAAGAACCCTATAGAACCCCTCATAACTTATTTTTTGGGGAATTTTCAGAAAAATTTTGCCAATTTATGGAAATTCATAATTCAAAATTTATTTTAATTTTTGCGAATTTATGGAAATTCGTAATTCAAAATTTACTTCTATAATTTTTTACCTCACCCCGCCCAATCCTAAAAGTTTTGATCGTTTTCGAATTTGTTTTTAAAATCCAAGTTGAAAATACAAACAGTCCGAATTTTTCATTTAAATCCCAGCAAAGAACGCATCATCATTCTTTTAAATGTGTTTGTGGGGAGAAAAGTATTGAAGGACATCAATACATGTCAGAATGCCAAAGAAATGAGGAAACTATCAGGTGGTTGTGAAATGTGCTAAAAACAACAGCTAAATCACCTAAACACACATGAAAAAAAAACTTGTTTTTTTCTATTTTATTTTGCATGATCGTATGAATTCCCGTGTGTAGAACACAAATTCGCAAAAGTTTTCTGAAAATTCTAAAAAGTTAAGAAAAAGCTGAGGGGTTATGTGGGGTGCTTGAACCAAAATTCCGCCCATAAATTTTTAGGATTTAAGGGGAGGGGGTAAAAATATTTGGTAAATTTTCAGATCAACACCCGCACGATTTTCACTAGGGTGTTAGGGTTAAGGTTTTAGGGTTAGGGTTTTAGGGTTAGGGTTGTAGAGTTAAGGTTAGGGTTAGGGTGTTAGTTTTAGGGTTAGGGTTTTAGGGTTAGGGTTTTTAGCGTGTGGGTGTTAATCTGAAAATTTACCAAATATTTAAAAATTTGAATTTTGAATTCCAGTATGTAGAAAACAAATTCGTAATCATTTTCTAGTGTTGAAAAATTATTACAGCTGCAGTTCTGTTCAGGACAAAAACATGATCTGAATTCTGCATTACTTGGTGTAAACGTTTGGGGTACTGTGACATTTCTCTCCATTTATTATGCTAATAATTGAAAAGACCTGACATATCATATTTTCTTCTTTTAATGTTAAAAAAATCTGACGTTGTGTGTGCAGTTAAAGAACACAATTGGGTTAATGTTTACTCTATTACCCAATCACGAAAAACAAAATAAAAACTAGTGCAACGGGTGTGGAAAAAAATGTGTATGAAACGAATATGAAAACAAAAAGGTGCATAAACCAACAGGGGTTGGAGAGAGGACTTTCGGAAAATTCACAAGATCCGAGTTTTTCCCGCATAGCTTTTAGGAATTTTTTTTTTTTTTTTTTTTTTTTTTTTCGTGAAATTTCATATAAATACCTTTCAAACGGCATACATTACGATTATAAAGAAATTTGTGCGGAAAATCTTTTCCGAGGGGGTGGAGAGAGAACTTTCGGAAAATTCGCAAGGTCGGATTTTTTCCCTCGTAACTTTGAGGAAAATGAATATCTTTTAATGAAATTTAATATAAATACCTTTCAAACGGCATACATTACGATTAAAAAGAAATTTATGAGGAAAATATTTTCCGAGAGGGTGGAGAGTGGACTTTCGGAAAATTCACAAGATCCGATTTTTTCCTTCGTAACTTTGAGGAAAATGAATATCTTTTAATGAAATTTTATATAAATACCTTTCAAACGGCATACCTTTCTATTCACACTCAAAATATTGAGCATTTATGGGGAAGCTTTGAAAAGTGCATTGTTCGACCCGGAATGAGTGAGACCTAGCTACTTGAAACAATGCCGCTCGTTTAGTTTTCATACAAGCCATCTGACCGCCAACCTAGCGACTTCATAAGTTTCTTTTGGGGGCTGCAAGACTATACCCGTGTGCATGATGACACAGAAGAATGAATACCGGTTTTTGTTGTCGTTCACCAATAACTCTCGTTGGCGCATTTTTTATACTGCAAAACATTCGATGGGGGGAAAAAATCCAACCTTCTGAATTTTCTGAAAGTTAACCGGTTAATAAAGTAAACATGAACCAAACAATTGCGTCAAACGAATAAGAATCTAGTAAGAGGTAACCAAACATTCAGTTTTTAGTTTACTTGCGTCAGGTTTTGCTTTCATTATTTATTTAAATAGTGGTGCCTTTCTAAACAATTCCTGATAACGTGGAAATTTTCGGGAATAAATTACCACGAAGATGATTTATTACTTCGTCCTGGAGTCGATTTCAATTTATATCCCTATAAATATATATGCACCGTAGTTTCTGCAAGCGTATTTGCTATTTTGCATTCAATACCAATATCGTGTTGAAAAAAAAAGTATTATATATACATTCAGTCATTCATGCAAATATAATTATTTTATAGCATCTATTTTAATTTATTTTTAAACAGCTAATTGTGGATCCATTTAAAAAAAACTGAGAACACTGTCGGTCGAAATTCCATTTATGGAAAACATCACTCGAAGAAAATGATAAACACGACATAAATGAAAAATGAAAGTTAATTGAACGTACAATGAAAGTACAAATCTTTAAATTAAAACAATCAGTTTGGTATTTCATTTGGCTAAGACAAATAATTAATAGATATATATAAAAAACAAATTAAAACAAGAATAAATGAAATACTACTCACATCTTGGACATAGAAGTTAAGTAAGTTGCAATAAGAGTAAATGCCTTCTCAGCAGCTTGCTAAGCAAATACGTGGCTCGAACTTTGTCACAAACTTAAGTTGTGTCCCTTTATCATGAGTCACTTGAAAAAATATCTGCTTAGTATTTCTTGGACGAGAGAGAAAGCACAGAAAACAGATAACTTTCATCTTCGGTCAAGCCTCATCGACTTTTTAAAATTCCATTGGAAAAGAAAGATGAGGGTTGAGAGGAAAGGTGCTGCACCCCACTCCAAGTAAATTTGGTAATTTTTCAGATTAACACTCGCACGATCTTCACTGGGGTGTTAGAGTTACGGTTCTAGGGTTAGGGTTTTAGGGTTAGTTTTAAGGTTAGGGTTAGGATTACGGTTACGGTTGGTGTTTAGGGTTAGGGTTACGGTTAGGGGCGGAATTCCCTAACCCAAACCCTAAAACCCTAACTGTAACCCTAACCCTAAACCCTAACCCTAACCCTAACACCCTAGTGAAGATCGTGCGGGTGTTAATCTGAAAAATTACCGTAAATTTTTTGAAAGGCGAGTGAATAAGGTAAGGATGGCCCGAGAGAGTGGTCCTAGTCTAAGGTGGTACGTGTAGGGTGTGGAGTAAGGGAGAGAGATGCATACTTAACATGATGCTCCTGGTGAGTAGGGTGGCTTAGGATCTGTGGAGCTCCTCGATTGCCCTTAGGTGACGTTTTTACCCCCTTATTGAACGTTTTTTTTTTTTAATTTTTGCAAACTGATAGTTTTTCTTTATTATTTACACGTTTCTATGTAGACCTCCATTAACTTTTGTCTTTATATTGATCTAAATGTTTTTCACAGCTCTTGTGGCCAATAAAGAATCATCATCATCATCATCATTATTATTATTATTATTATTATTATTATTATTATTAGATTGATAGATGAGTTCTTAACTTTTGTATACGATTGCCAAATTCCATCACTAAGGTAAACATAGCTGACGTAATCCATCACTACGGTCAACTCAATGACAAAAAGCGCAACTCGAAAGTAACTTATTTATTGGTCCTTTGAACAATATTTCGACATCTCGTGTGTCTTCAACAGGTTCAAAATAAAATAAATGTCAGTCTAATTCATTTCCAGTCCTCTCTATAAACTAAAAATGAATTAGACTGACATTTATTTTATTTTGAACCTTTTGAAGACACACGAGATGTTGAAATATTGTTCAAAGGACCAATAAATAAGTTACTTTCGAGTTGCGCTTTTTGTCATTGAGTTGACCGTAGTGATGGATTACGTCAGCTATGTTTACCTTAGTGATGGAATTTGGCAATCGTATACAAAAGTTAAGAACTCATCTATCTATCTATTACATTTCTGCTGTTTCCAGCCTTTTCTATAAACTAAAAATGAATTAGACTGACATTTATATTATTATTATTACTATTATTATTATTATTTTATGTTTGACTTTTGTTTTGCATTTGTACAAGTTGGATCCAAGTCTCACCCAGAGACCTCAAGCGACAACAAGTTAGAAGTTCGTGTAGGTGTTATGCCTAGGGTACCATATATTTGGATTTGTACAGTGTTGTTCAAGTGAATGTTTAAGAAACCATAAGAAAATTATGTGTTTGCTTTAAAATTTGAGATCACATAGACAGTATTTTACATAGGATATGGGCAGTTCCCATGAGCACTATCTTTTGAACTTCAGCCATTTTGGGGTTTCCTGGTATCTGAGCTAGGTAGTAATCAGCCCGTTTTGCTGTCATTCTCAGGGCACCTATGACAATAGGTATTGTTTTCGTCTTCAGATTCCACATTTTGCTAATTTCTATTTCAAGATCTTTATATTTGCTCAGTTTTTGGTAGGTCTTGACAGATACGTTTATATCGATTGGGACAGTCATATCAATGAGAAGGCGTGATTTTTGTCTGAAGTCTTTCAGTATGATGTCTGGCCTATTTGCGTCTATCTTTCTGTCAGTTTGAATGGTGAAGTTCCAGAGGAGTGCAATGTGATCATTTTCAAGTACTGGGGGTGGTTTGTGTTCCCACCAGTTTTTATCATGGGGCAAGTCCAGGTTTTTGCATATTACCCAGTGAATATATTGTGCAGCTCTATCATGCCTGTTGAGATACTCTGTAGGCGCAAGCAGACTGCACATGGAGACAACATGATCGATGGTCTCATTTTGTTGTTGGCATATACAACATAATGGGGAGCTGCCGTTCTTTAATATGTTGGCCTGGTAGTTCTTTGTAGGTAGGCATTGATCTTGGGCTGCTATGATAAACCCCTCTGTTTCTGATTTCAAGCCAGAGGCCATTAATCATTGGTGGGTAAGGGCTTTGTCAATATCTGCATTATTCGCTCTCTTTGGGTATTTGCCATTGAGAGGTTTTCCATGCCATTTTTCAGTCGTTATTTTCAGTTATTATTATTATTATTATTATTATTATTATTATTATTATTAAAAGGTGGCGAGCTGGCAGAATCGTTAGCAAGCTGGGTGAAATGCTTAGCGGTATTTCGTCTGCCGTTATTTTCTGAGTTCAAATTTGCCTTTCATCCTTTCGGGGTCGATAAATTAAGTACCAGTTGAACTTACCTCCTCCCCGAACTTGTTAGTCTTGTGCCAAAATTTGAAAACATTATTGTTGTTGTTATTCGTTAGAATGCTGGGCAAAATGCTCCCCTTACAGCTTCTAGGTAGATACAGACAGTCAACATCTGCCTTAGGATGGTGCATATTCTTCTTCTATGATGCATAGGGCCTCAACAGTTATTTTCCACTTTTTGCAATCATTAGTGTTTCTTGGCTGCTTCCTATGTCAGGCCGGTGGTCCTGAGCTCGTCCAAAATGCTCCGCTTCCATGTCTGCTTCGGACATCCTCGCTTCCTTTTCCCCTGCGGGTTCCAGTCAAGTGCTTGTCGTGTCACATTTGAGGGTTCTTTCCACAGTGTGTGTCCAATCTCCATCTCCCTCGTCTAATCTGAACATGTATGGGTTCCTGGTTGGCCCTTTCCCACAGGTTGGCGTTTGGTACTCTGTCAAACCACTTCAGATGGAGGATCTGCCAGAGACATTTGTTGATGAAGGTCTGGATCTTCCTGTAGTTGCTGCAGGTGGCTCTCCATGTTTCAGAGCCATACAAAAGCACAGATTTTACGTTTGAACTAAATAAGTGGAGTTTAGTTCGAGTTGAGATGGCAGTGGACTTCCATACTGGCTGAAGAATAGCGAAGGCTTGCCAAGCCTTCTTGCTTCTTGCAGTGATGTCCTCATTTGATCCAGCTGATTTGCTGATCTTGCTTCCAAGATAGACAAACTCACTAACGTCCTCCACAGGTGCCCCCTCAATTGTGATTGGCTCTTCCTGCTTGTTGTTGATACGCAGCACTTTTGTCTTTTCCTGGCTGATCCTCAAGCCCACTCGCCGTGAAGTTTCTCTCAGGTGGTCTACCTTATCTTGCATATCTTGCATATTAGATGTCAGTAATTTTCTAAAAGGTGGCAAGCTGGCAGAATCGTTAGCATACCGGTAAAATGCTTAGCTGTGTTTCATCTGTCCTTATGTTCTGAGTTCAAATTCTGCCAAGGTAAATTTTACATTTTGTTCTTTCGAGGTCGATAAAACAAGTATCAGTCGAGCACTGGGGTCAATGTAATCGACTTAACTCCGAAATTGCTGGCTGTATACCAAAACTTGAAACCATTATTATTATTTATATTATTGTTACTTTGTTTTATACAAACTGTGCCAAGTTTCATCACCCTGAAACCTCAAGTAACAGTAAGTTGGGTGTCTTACTGTGGGTGTTATTTATGATTACTAATGAGATAGTCTATGTGAAGAAAGGCCAGATTCTGGTTGAGTGTAGTTGACTAGCCCCCTCCCCCAAAATTTCAGGTCTTGTGTCTATAGTAGAAAGGACTATTATTATTAAAGCAGCAAGCTATCAGAATCATTAGTGCATCTTACAAAATGCTTAGCAACATTTCTTCCAACTCTTTACATTTTGAGTTCAAATCCTGCCAAGGTCAGCTTTGCCTTTCATCCTTTCAGGTGCAATAAAATTACATACCAGTCAAATACTGGAGTCGATGGTATTACCTAACCCCTTCCTGCTAAAGTTGCTGACCTTGTACCAAATTTTGGAACATTTATTATTGTTACAAATCTCATTTCTTAGGAGGCACAAGATAAATTTTTGCAGATGATATTGGATTGAATTTATTCCAGTAGTTTTGCTATTAGCTCCAAGTCAGCCCTGATTGAGTAGATGTATGATCGAAGCATTGCAATCAATACCCATTGTTTCCTCTAAAAACAGAGCATATAGGACTACATAAACTTTTTTTTTCTTTTTTGGAATTGTAGATTTTGGCTGAGAGGTGATTTAATTTGTTTCCAGCAGGTTGGGCAATGAAGTAAAGGCTTCCTTTATTAGCTCCAGACTACTCCATTTCTTGGTATTGACATCAGTTCAGAACTAACTGGACAGATGTGTGATCAAATGCATTGCAAATGTGACCACTCTGGATTTTTTTGTGTCACTAGGATAACATTTGCTAATATATCTTTCTTTCTTCAAGACAAGTTGTCATTTTAGGGAGATTTGACTGCTATTTGAGCAGATCGAGTAACCATGTACAGACTCCTTCATTCCAGTTATATATTAATGGTAATAAAATCCACGAGTTTATTGGTTGCCGTGTGAAATGAAAAAGTTTTTTTTTAGGGCTTAAAGGGTTTGTGCCCAAAACATCAAATTCTTCTACTCCTCACTGCAACCAAACACACTGACAGCATCTATATACTCCTTTACCTACATCTTCATATACTGAAATATCAAGTTCTAGGGCCTACATTCTGGATGTTATAGATAACACGTACTAGATTAAACCAGAGAGAGAGAGAGGGAGAACCAAGTGAAATGGCATAAATATTACAAAAATATTGCTAGTAACCATGCAGGTGATGGTTTAAGTGAACAATTTTATTATTGTATTACTTTTCTTTGCTTTTAACATGATCACCTTTCAAAAGCTGTATGGCTTGGGCTAGGGTGCTGGCCTCGCTATCCTAAAGTTGTGGGCTCAACTGTTTGTCCAATGCCACACTGTATCCTTCTGCAAGGCACTTTATTTCAGGTTACCCTAGTTTACTCAATTGAAACTGAAAATCAGCTGAATTTTGGTGCAAGCCTCCTCCATCTTTCAGGCTGTCACATCTTCAATGTTTCACAGGATCAAAAGTGGATACATCAAAAGTCTCCATGTTTGCTAGCAACTACACTGTCATAAGTAGTGCACAATGCTTTTGCGCCCTTCAGAATTAATAAAATGGCCCATCTGAGACAAGGTGACCAAAATAATACACCCCAAACCAGTTCACTTAAAAGAACATTTTCTATGGTTACTACCTCCAAAATTGTAGTTGAGCCTTTTGATCCCTTGCCAAGGTCTTTACTATCTTTATATGGTCCTCTTAATGGCCACTCCTCAATCAAAAGGCCTGTTAGAAGCATCTCTAATAATAATAATAATAATAATAATAAAAGCTACAACATTCCTCCCAAATTCTCCTTCCTGACACACCAGCCGCTTCCTGAAGTCTTCAATAAACTCAAACTCACAGGGCAACCAGCCCTAAGTGTCATTCACCGTCAGACTGTACAAGGGTGCTGGAAAGTTCCTGGCTTTAAGGGTATCACAAAAGGCCTGGTTGGAGGCCCAGCCTTCTGAGTTCTTTCACAGAGCTTATTAAAACTGAAGGACCACTGCAATAAGTGTGTGAATCTGAGAGGGGAATATGTTGAATAAAATCATAATTAACTGATCCCCCTGTATTTTCTTTTACCCAAAGCCAAGAATTTTTCAGCACCCCCTCGTATATATATCATTCATCCTGAGAAAACCAGACAGAAAGCTAGATTTAGCAGTTTCTTAGCAAAGCCCAACATCAGCTTGGTCAAGTATATCTAGGGTTGAAGCCATTCCCATCATGATCAACTATCTTTCCAGACAACATTATCCAACATCTACTCCCTTTAAAATAATAAAATGTAGTGCAAAGAAAATTTGATGGCTAATTTTAGCAGATTGAGTAACTATGAAATGACTCTCTCCTTGACATAAGACCTAACTGCAATTAGTAAGTCGGCTGAGTACATATGAATTAGAACTGTCAACTACGTATCAAACAAATTCATTTCCCAAGTGATATTGAAATACTGTGCACAGTTACTACTTAGCACTTTGGTCTTTGGACTCCAGACCACCCTTCTGGATTTGGAAATATTTCCACACGTCCTCAATAGACATACAAGGACAAATTAATATTGTAAGTGAATTCATCATGTAATGTTCACTTTTTTATGTTTGCATGTGTTAGAATTTGTTGAAGTAGATTTTCTATGGCCAAATCTCCTGCCACACACACACACACACACACACACAATAGGCTTTTTTTTTTCAATTTCTGTGTACCAAATCCACACACAAGGCTTTGGTTAGCCTGGATCTATAGAAGAGGAGTGTAGTCAGTGCCTATCAGCCTGGGAGAGGGGTGCTCCCATTGAGATTAATTTTGTAGACGTTCAGCTTGAACTTCAGGCAAGTTTAATAAGTGAAGGAAAAATATAGAAGGGAGGGAAGAATTTCAGATGACTGCAGATCCAGGGAAGAATGAATGAGTGACTTGTTCAGTGTGAAGTGAAAGATAATAGGGATGACAAGTGGAAGAATAGCTGGTGCATTACATAAGCAAGGGTAGAAGTAAAGTGCAGCTGGATAGTTCAAAAATAGTAGAAGCAGGAAGATATGCAGAAGTATACATGTGGGCAGCTGGTAGTTATAATGGGAAACTATGTCTGACAATCAACCAGATGTTTTAGTTGGATTTTGTAAATGTCAGAACAGACACAAGCTATCTTGCCCAGTACTAACAGTTCTGCCAATCCACTGCCCTGGATTGGTACTTTTGTCAACACAAAGAATGAAAGGCAAAGTTTACCTTAGTAGTTAAACTTGAGGCACTGGCAATTACCTAATGTCTTAACATCTTTGCTAACTTGTCATTTTATTATCCAGCAATGTTCATCATTATCATCATTTAGCATCTGCTTTCTATACTTGCATGGGTTAGATGGTTTGACTGAAATTGGTAAGCTGGAGAGCTGCACAAGGTTCCAATCAGATTTGGTATGGTTTCTATGGCTAGATGCCCTTCCTAGTGCCAACCACTCCAAGTGTGTAATGGGTGCTTTTTATGTGCCTCTGGTTCAAGGTGCCAGTTACATGGCACTGGCATCAACCACAACTACGATATCACTTGGCTTGACGAGTCTTCTCAAGCACAGCATATCACCAAAGGTCTCGGTCACTTATCCCCACCATGAGGCCCAACGTTATATATATATTATACTGCAATGAGTTGGTGAGAGACTGCAAAGTTAAATATAGGCAGTAAGTTTGAATGCCTTAGCTGTGTGCTTTTCATGCAAAAGAAGGAAGTAGTGCAAAATTGTTTCTGTGATATGAGTAGTCATTCATGTTTTGATGTTGTTGAAGCAACGACAAGGATGACAGCAGCAGCAGAAATCGAAACAAAGGAAAAAGAGGAAAAGAAAGGGAAATATTGAAATAAGCAGGATTTTCAATAGTGATTTTATTAGCTTTAAGTGAAGTTAACAGAGTATTACAGAAATTATGTACAGAAGTTCCAAAGAAGATTGAATTGTTTTGGTCTGTTGATTATAAAATGATTCTTGAATGCTTGTTCTGAAGAAACCTACAAGCTGTTTGTCCTCTAATTACCCATTTTACCTTTAAACAAAGGTAAACAGTGCATGCACCTAATATTTCAGCAAAGTTTGGTCAAATAAATTTGGGACAAAAATATAAAGAAAATAAAATAATAGTAAAATAAAAATATACACATTTAAAGTAAAATGTTTCAGTTGTGTGTTTAAATAAGCATTAAAAAAATATTCCATGAGAAATCATAGGAAGGCAAAACAGTCAGAAAGTCAAAACTCTGTTTAAAAATGAATGAAACAGGACACAAGCATATGAAAAATTAACATTTAAATATTAATAAAACTGTAATATATTTTTTAAATCATTATTTCATAAAGGACTTGTCATTATCATTATTATCATTTTAGTCTTTTTCTGTTTACTGGTAAATGGCTCATTTATTTTACTGGAGTATGGAGAGCAGCTTTATTTCCCGTTTCAAGACTTGAAATTCTATAAATAATAACCTAAAAAAAATATCTTTTTTCTTTTAATCTGTTCATCTTTCAAACACTGAAACTAGAAACTAAAAGCTACACTGCTGCCATGAAATGATCTGGGAAAGGCTTCGTAGCTTCAACATACAAAGGAATGCTTATTACAATTCTTCCCTAATGATTGCTGTATTGAATGCATTGGTATAATTGTTAGTGTTGTTTTGGTTTTTTTTTCATGTTTTATAAACTTCATCGATGAAATAGATTCATGAGATTTAAAGAAATCCATCACATATGATGCATAAAGTATCACATATAAAAAAAGCATTGCTTTTTCTAAGAATTATCTCAGTAATATTCTTGAAAATATACTGGGGCACAACAGTGATGAGTCGAACAACTGAGATGTTAACAAAAGGAGTTGAAAAAAAAAACACAAACCCCCAAAAGCCTGTAGTTATTGGGTTTATAAAACTGACATCAACACTTGTACATCAAAATATATTTATTCAGAATCAGATTCTTCATTGTCTGTAGAATAGTCAGAATCTCCACTAGCCTCCTCTTCCTTCTTATCATCATCATCATCAGAAATCTCCCATTGTGGGTGGTCCTCGATTATCTTGGCTTGTTTTACATCAAGCTGAATATATGAATATAAAACAAATCAAAATATAAGAATGTAGAAATGTTTGGGTTTTTTTTCACATTACTGGACAACTAATAATTTGTCAAATCATAACATGTGGACCCAAAACATAGAATTAAACAAAAGGTAAAAGTAGTAAATACAGAGAAATCAGAAAATAAGACTATAAAAGAAAAAAAAAAAATACAGAAAAAAAATTCTCATTTCTATTGAAACATAGTAAAACAAAAAGTCAAATTGTTTTGCTTCTGCGTGTTATCCAAAAAATTCGCAGTAAATAAAAAAACTGATCACAATATGAAAACTTATTAATCTTTCAGTTATGTAATATTTTCTATTGGCTTCATCTTAACAAGAGAATCAGTCTATACAAAAGAAAATAAATTTGGGGAAAATAATCACTAAATAAAACAGCTTGACTGTGCTGTTATATTCTAAAAATACTTATTTTTGGCCTGAAAACAGTAGGAAGATATACATATGTGTGTATACAATGATACAGATATGTCAGATGCATATGATAAGAAGCAAATAAATGTGTGTGTGTGTGTGAGTGTATTTTTAAATGAAAAGATGAGAAAAATAAATGTGAAATTAAAAAAAAGGAAAGAGCATAGAAAAGTAGAAAGAGAGTCGGTGGGAATGAGAGAAATAAACATAAGCAATGCAAAAAATCACTTACCCTTAAACCATGCACTTGGTCCGAATCTAAATAGGAATCAGATCTCAAATAGACTGAATAATGGTAAATGCCAGGTTTTCTTGGTGCAGAAAATTTCACTTCAATCTGCAGGAGAAAATATATATAAATAACATTGTCTTGGATACTAGCAGCAAAAGGGTTAATATTGGTAGGATATGTTTCATGAGAAAGGAATAACAACCGTAGCACATTGCAGATTAGGCTATCATCATCATCGTTTAATGTCCGCTTTCCATGCTAGCATGGGTTGGATGATTTGACTGAGGACTGGCGAACCAGATGGCTACGCCAGGCTCCAATCTGATTTGGCAGAGTTTCTACAGCAGGATGCCCTTCCTAACGCCAACCACTCCGAGAGTGTAGTGGGTGCTTTTATGTGTCACCGGCACGAAGGCCAGTCAGGCGGTACTGGCAACGGCCATGCTCAAAATGGTGTATTTTATGTGCCACCTGCACAGGAGCCAGTCCGGCGGCACTGGCAACGACCTCGCTCGAATGTCTTTTCACATGCCAGGAAGGCAACACTGATAACGATTATGCTCAAATGGTGCCATTTACATGCCATTAGCGCGGAAGCAAGACAGCTGCTCATACAAATTAATATTTCTTGATTAGAAATTTAATGCAATGTCTAAATCAAGATTTACCTTTTCTTCATACTTTAAGCTCGAAATAAACACAGGTGCAGATATAAGCATTTTCTGTTTCCGGTCGGCAATGTACAGCCACCAACACTCCTGTTTTTCCTACAATTCAACAGAAACATAAAGGATGTCATCAAATAATAAATGAACTCATTAACAAACATAAATCAGTCCTAAACCACTCCACTTTCCTTCCCAAAAGAATAGCCCCCTGGAATTCCCACCCTGCTCATATCTTAACCACATGTGTTGATGTAACAGAGGCTCAAGTGGCACATTAAAGTAACAATTTGACTGGTCCAAGAGGACCTGCAAAAGCCATGGATACTGCCTCTTCCTCCAGAACCAACAAGTCAAGAAAACTTTGTATTTTGCATGTGCCACGGAGTTATCTATAAATGTCCACACTCATATATAATATAGACATTCTCAGTTAACATTACCATATTCGAAATGGGTTGATGTTGCCCTAGGTATAATGTATTCCACAAATATATAAAACTGAATATAGAAAGTGTTAATGAACATATAAAGATTAAATTTTAGATTAGTTGAATTTTTGGTCACATCTTTGGTCATAAACAAAATGGGTGGTTTTAGAGGACATATATTATCCTGTTTGTGAGTTGATGAATAAATGAGATGTATAACCAGTGTTTAATCATATGCTTATTTAAAATATTAATCCTTGTTCATGTTTACAATGTAAACTATTGCAACGAATATGCCAAAAGTCAATCTAATCTTTCTTAATATCAGAATAGTTTTGCATTCTTTATATTAATGAAGCAACTTCCCATGATAAATTCCAGCAATCTTTAAAAATTTCTGTTCAGCAATGAAATAATTATTCAGTAGATGCACCTTGTACAACAGTAAACTATTTTATCACATAACACAACAGCAACGTGGTCTAAGCCCAAACAAATGAGAACAAAAAGAAATATAAACTATCATTAAATTAATCCCCATCTTCCAAAAACTTAGAAGAATATCTCCAAAAAGAAATAATTGTACTCACAAGAGGGAAATATGGACAATGAACAGGATGACTTTCTTTAGATTTTGTTTCTAAAATGGTTTCCTTCTTTATATCAGCCTGATACTTAGACCAGTCTTCATCATCATCTTTTGCATTAGCATTATCTTTCCAGTTGCCGTCTTTTACATCCTCATCAGAGTTTTCACTTCCTTCATGATCAGACCCATTTTCACTCTCTCCTTTACCATTCTCAGCCTCTGCTGTCTGAATTAAATGCTATATTTTTAATATACAATACACATACAAATCTAAGAAATCATTCTGCATACAGAAACATATGATCAGGTTTAAAGATCCCTGCACTCAATTCTACTCGTTTTCATCCTCCCTCTGGTTCGTGAAATAGAATTTGACAATATTTGTTCTCTACAATATTTGTTCTCTAAAACATAAAAAACAGACAGAGTTGGAACTCTTAAATAATATATATATATATATATATGTATGTATGTATGTACATTCATGCACAAATGTACATATCCATACAAATAAATCATCAACATTTAACATCCTTGTTCCAGGTCGGCATGCGGTAGACAGTTTGACAAGATTTGATGGGTTCGAGAACTCTAATATTTGCTTTGGCAAGGTTTCTGAGTGGTCGCTCATCTTAATGCCAATTATTTTACAGAGTATACTGGGTGCTTTGTTATTCTAGCAAGAGGTTCAACAATTGGTTGTTTTGACAATTGTTTACAACTTAAGCAATAGGTAAGGGACTTGTTTTCAGCTAAAATTAGCAGAAGCAAGCAAAATGTTATTTTGCCCTTAATTTCACACTTGCTTTTATAACAGATTTGATATATACTTGTCATGACATTGTAGATAATAGTCACAGCAGCACCAATACAATTTATTATAGAATTTATCAATTATATGACTTATTAAATTACTTTTCTCAAAGCAACAATCATAATTATACAATCAAGTTTAAACAGAAAATATTCAATTACTTCACTGTAATATCTGAAAATTATAAAATACCTCAGAACTAGCAGGATAAATAGTAGCAACAGTTCCTTTCTTATCCTCCTTACTCTCTGCTGCTGCTGCTGCTGCTGCTGCTGCCGCCGCCTGTGCTGAAGATGTATTAGATCGGGGTGGTGGACCTTTAACTTTCTTATTAGATTTCTTGCCAGATTTCTTGTTATTTTTCTTCTTTTTCTTTTCCCAGGGTCTAAGAGGTCTCCTCTGTGGAGATTCAGTGACCTATAACAAAACAAGATTCAACTGTTTTTACATCCATGTTTCCATACTTGAATAAATGGAATGGTTTATTAGCTGAAGTAATTATTTCTACAACTAGATGCTCTTTTCAAAGAAAAGGAGTCAATTCTAACAAGACACTGATTTGAGATACTTGTGCTAACAGAATAGTTAAACTAATAAAAAATAAAATATTGAATTCATTTTACTAGGCAAGCTAGTTTTGAACATTTTAGCATTTGCAAGAAATAACCTCAACTTCTATATATTGATGCACTTCAATCTGTATATTCTCTAATCATCTTTAGATGATATTCTGAGCTAGGCCAGAGGTTGAACCAGGAACTTTTCATCGTCATTCATCATTTAACATCCATTGTTCATGCTGGCATGGGTTGGACAGTTTGACCAAACTTGGCAAGCTAGAGTGCTGCACTAGACTCCAGTCTGATTTAGTATGGTTTCTATGGCTGGATGCCCTTCCTAATGCCAACCACTTCACAGAGTGTGCTGGGTACTTTTATGTGGTATCATACAGGCACTTTTACATGGTGCTACATGAGCATTTTTATGTGGCACCACACAGGCATTTTTATGTGGCGCTGCACGGGCACTTTTATATGACACCGCTGAGAATGCCAACTGAAACATTGTAGAGAGGAAGAAGTTTGACAAACAGACATCACTATATATTCATCTTGGAAAAAATATGGACTATCATCGTTGTCATCATTTTACCATCCACTTTTCTATGCTTGAATGGTTCAGACAGAATGTGTTGAGGCAGATTTTCTATGGCTGGGTGCCCTTCCAGTAACCACTCCTCATATATTTCCAAGCAATGTAATATTTCCTCATGGTCAGACATGTTCTGGCAGAATAATGGAAATGAATGCCACTGCATGTATGACAGTGACATTTATTCACAACTCTCATGCAATGTCAAGACAAAGACACAAACATACACTAACAGACTTCTTTCAGTTTATGATTACCAAGTTCACTCACAAGGCTTTGATCAGACCAGGCTCAGAAATCACTTGCCAAAGGTGCCACACAGTGCAACTGAACCTGAAACCATGTGCGTAGGAAGCAAACTTCTTAACTACAGCCACACCTGCAACTCAATAATGAAGTGATTGGTAGTGTGAGGAGATGACAATGGGCCAGGAGTAATCATCATCATCATTTTATATATCTTTCCTTGTGGCTATGGACTGGAAAGGATGTCACAGTTCAAACTGTTTCTTATTGAAGTTACTAGCACCTAGAGGGATTGGAGATCAACTAATTGCTTTAGCAAACTTATTTCATACCACCACTTGACTTTATTATTTTCTTTTTCTTTTTTCATGATAGCACAGATGGGATGCATCATAAAATCTCAAGTATTTGTAAATTCTTAAAGGAGATGTTTACTATCACCGTGTAGTCTCTTCTCTCCCCACCCACAAATAGTTGATGAAATGAATTTCTTGACTAGAAATACTTAGTAGCCAAACAGCCATATGTTCAACAGTCCATTAAATTTTAACTCCCTTGCTACTGTGCTTGAGAAATAGAATAAAATGTAAATCATATGAACCTGATAAGTAGTGATTCTCTCATGAAGTAAGCAATCTGTAACAAATACAGCAATTTATCTAATATTTTCAAGATACTGACATATATTTGCATGGAAAGCAAACATTTCAGATAAGATTGGGATGAATCAAATACAAACCCTGTTTTCAGCCTCTTCTTTTGCATAAACATCCTCGGCATCCATCATATCTTTCTTATCGTCCTTTTTACTTGGGGAATCTGTAGTGTTTCTAAAATGATCACCCATGCTTTCCCGCTTAAGGTTTACAGTCACAGTCACTATAGAACCAGCTGTGATGGTTGAATCATCATCATCAATGACTGAAAATTGAAGAAACAAAAACGTGTTACTAGCCAAATCAAATAACTTTTTTGTCTAACTAGTCGAAAGCAAAATTACAGAGACAACTCCTGCATTATCACTACAAGTTCTAGTTCAAGCATTATCAATACAAGCACTTGTAACAACTACCACCAGATATATCATGATAATCAAATTCATATTAAAAACAGAAAGAAAATGTTTGGATGAATACGTAAGTTTTAGCAACTTTCAAAACAAGATATCAAGACACCATGCAAATAATAGGTCTTTGTTAAGATATTATATCAGTAGCTGTTATTCAGTTTCAAAGGAATTTAAATCATAAAGTAAGATTTAGCTAAATCAAGTGACTGACATAAATACATACAGATGGTCTTTTGAGCATGTATGATCTGATATCTTTACTAAGGTTAAGCAATGAGCTTTGGAAAGAGATGAGGTTGAATTATCCAGTGTGCCAGCCATGACAGTCAAGTAATAAAATATGTCTTTATAAAAGAAAGAAATTTTAGTCTGAATTCCGGAGATATGCAATTATTATTATAGATGGATATATTAATATTCGCATTTTGGTTGTTACAGTCACAAGTTCCAGACGTTGCACCCTCCAGCCTTCTTTAGGTGCCTATCACATTTGGTATCAAACGCTAAAGTTGCAGTTCACCTAACAGTAAATTCAATCTCCATCATGAAGTTAATGTATGCTATATGTACTCTGGTTTAACATCTGCTTTCCATGCTGGCATAGACTGGATGGTTTGAGATGGAGCTGCCTAGAAAGGAGCTGTCCAGACTCCAACTGTCTGTTGTGGCAAGTGGCACCAGCAAGTTAAAGAATTAACCCTTTTTATACCAACCCACCCAAGGTCAATGATACAAACTTCCTATTTTGAAATTATCAAAATTAAAACCTTCCATCAAAATTGTATGTTAATTCATATTGCAAATACTGCATTAACAATGACAAAGTTATTTTACTAAACAATTATTTTCAAAATTAATTGAAACAAAGGCAGTGTATTTCAACAGAAATAGAGCAAAAGGGTTACTACAAGAATATCACTGACGTGCACAACTGTTTTCATTCCATCTTTATCAATTGATTTAAGGATTCCATTTGAAATTCCAAAAACAATCCCAGATATAACAAGCATCAGAAAATACAATAGGGAAAAAGTTGTAATCTTAACAACTAAGATGAGAATACAAGTCCAAATACATCAGAGAATAATAAAAAAAAAAGAACAAATTCTATCTTAATGTATGCCAATCAAATTCAAAGTATTAAAGAAAGAAATACTTCCATAAAAAGCAAAGTTGTAACAGAAATCTCCATAACAGATATTTCAAGAAATATCAAGTCAAGATGAGATGAAATAGTTACCTTCAGACTTTACTTCAAATGTTATATAAGGCATAGATGCAGCAACATCCAGTAAATTTTTATATTCTTCATCACTCAAGTTACGAAGAATGAATCGACGGTCTTCATCTTTCATGAGCAAAAAGTCTTTCACACTTCGAATATTTCTCTGAAAGATTACAAATGTATATTTTCTTACATATATATACATTATATATTTATATATATATATATATATATATATATGTACACATAATTAAAAACTTCAATATTTTTACATTTTAATATTTCTCATGAAAAAGTATTATATTAGTTCCAATATAACAAGAAATTATTTTAGTTTTTGTATAGATTGTAATGATATAGCAGGAACAGTGCTAACTGTTAGAAAAGAAATAATAGTTGACTGAACTCTCCCCTGTATATTACTTTTAATTTTACCATCCTGTGAGATTTGAAATAGAAATATAAAAGAGATTTAAATCTTGTAACGTAATTATCTGTATTATTCACATACATCAAAATCAATGAAAAAATATAAAGGTTAAAGTTAATGTTTGTCTATAATACTGAATGACTAGATTTTATTATAATTTTATTGTAAAATTTAAACTGCAGTTACTTTTACAGCTGTCAATCTACAAGTTAATGGCTCATAATAAAATTTCAAAACAAAAACCTTACTATTAACCAAAAGCTTACATTATACAACACAAATGAATAAATTATTAAACATTGTTTTTTTGACTAATACAAGAATAACAACAGATCAATTGTAAACAACAGTATAATAGGAAATACTGAGTGTAAAAAAAACCTTTACAAGTTTTGTTCAAAACTGATAAAACAAGAATCAATATCTTACTTTACGACAAACAAAGTATTTCAACATATCCTGTGTTATGTAAGGCAGCTGAAGAAGAGCAGGGGACTTCTCCTGAAGTGCTTGGGTTAGCAGCTGAGATAATTTCATTATATTTTCAAGAGTATCCAAAGTGGGCATAGAAAAACCTACAAGAAATAAAAGCATGCACAATTGTTTTTATATCATTAGAACAATTATCATCATTTTTAATGCTCACATGGGTCCGAAAGAAATTGTGGAGGTGAATATTTTACAGCTAGATGTCCTTCCTATTGCCAACACTTGCCCATTTCCAAGTAGGGTCACATTCCCCCATGAGCAGACATGTTTTCGTGGATTGAAAATGAAGGAAACTGCTTGTATGACATTGACACTCATTTACAGCTTTCATGCGATGTCAAAGCTAAGAGACACTAACACACACACACACACACACACACACACAAATATGATGAACTTCCATAGTTTCCATCAACCAAGTCTACTCACAAGGTTTTGATTGGCCCTTAGTTATAGCAGAAGACACCTGCCCAAAGTGCCATGCAGTGGGACTGAACCCAAAATCATGTGATTAGGAAGCAAGCTTCTTACCACACAGCCACACCTGTGCCTATATATGTGCACTAAAACTAAATAATTAGCAACAAAATTCAATAATATTCTTTGCTAATTATTATCAACATTACCCTTATTTCAATATCCATTTTTCCCACATTTATATTAATTGATCATACCAGCAGAATACAATACCGCCATTTGTCTCGATTCTGCAGATCTGAGAATATCACATGCCAACCAAACAATATTCTCATACCTGACCCTAGAATTTTTTCCCAGTTTTCTTGACATATTACTATATGTACCCTGCATTGTCAACTCTTAGCACTTTTCCCCCAACTAATCATTCAATCTTAATACACACCAAATTCTATGCAACCATCTCTCTTGCACATATTAGCCAGGGCCTTTTCTCAACTCAAATCAGCCTTTCTCATAGATTAACAGCTCATCAGGCAGATATGATGGTCACTTCTCTTCATCTGCATACAGCCTATATTTCACAATATACAGTATCACACATCTAATAGTCTGGCCTTTGAATGTAGAAAAAAGCTAAAATGGATTATATGAATAAAAAATAATCAGAAATAGTAATTTCTAATGTTAACTGCCAGAAGTGATCAAATAAGTTTAAAATGTTAACTACCAAAACTGATCAAATGAGATGAGTTTGATTCTTGGCCCTTATTGAATAGTGTATATATTTTTTAAACTCTTAAGAATCTAAAAAAAAATTTTTTTTTTAATCGCAAACCACCAGCAGAAGACAATGCATTGAACCAATCAAGCAATATAACATATACGTGTTTGATAAGTGTCATACATGAAACTATTAGCCTTCGAGTCACTTTGTAACTTGTTGCCAATTATCTTCATCATTTAACCTCCATGCCCAAGGCTGGCATGGAAATATAGGGAGATACAGATAGATAAGAATGAGGTAGTGATATACAGAAAGAGACAGAAAAAGATGGATATAATGACGATTGGTTTTCACTTACATTTGCCATGTACTGCTCCACCAACTAACTGAGGAACAACATTCACCATTTCATTTATCAAGCTGGGACATTTCTTTAATATATATTGTTTATCTGAAATAAAAGAAATATTTGTAATTTAATACAAACAGATTTTTCAAAATAACTGGAAACGTAGTTTTGCTTTAATTTAAACTGCCTTTGGCTTCATTATTAAGCAATAATGTAAAAATTAAGATAATATATTTTTTTAAGTAATAATCTAAAGCTCAAAATGATAATTAGGGCATTGCAGTTTTCCATGCTGACATAGGTTGGACAGTCTGGCAGAATCCAACAAATCAGAGGATTACATTGTTGCCTCAATGTCTGCTTTGGCATAACCTCAATGGTTGAATGCTCTTACTAATGCCAACTATACGGCCAGAAGCAGTGAATTATAGTACCTAGCTACACCCTGTAAACTGGGCCATTTTTGAATTCTTTTCCAAACAGACTGGCATGAAGTTACACACTCCAACCTCTGACAGAACAACATATTGTTTCCTCCTTCTGCCATTTCTACTGTTACACTCCCAGCTCGTTTATTTCTCCTTATCCCACCACTCATAATTATGCCCAATCCTGTAAGACCCACACCTGCCAGTGCTCCCACAAACCCACCCTAACACCTGCTTTCTAGAGTTCCTTCCTTGCAGCCAACATTGAATTGATTAAGAATGACATTAACTGTGTCAATTTCGCCAGTCTTGGAAGGCCTGCAAAGACAACAGGTGCAGAGCCCCACTTCAGACCAATACAGTGAATAACAAAAGCTGAAAATTATGAACATTAAGCTTTTAAGGATAGGACAAAATACACGCAAAAACAATTCTGAACATATGCATATGGTCAGTTCAAGTAGTTTTACAGTTTAGCAGTAGGAAGGGTATGCCCTTCCTACTGCTAAACAACAGCAGAATTAGTAAAAAATAAATTGATGGAAGCAGAAATATAGTGCTTTGAGACAAGACACAACACAACTGCTGTAGTAAAATCTGAATTCCTGATCTTGTGCTCAGTGTTCCAGTCACAAAATCTTGAATTCATTCATGGCATCATGTCAAGAATGGAATGTCATTGATATGGATGGTATAAATAATTACAGTGTGTGTGTAGCTTACCTATCTCCAGTGAGTCCGCTGGAAGACTTTTCCGTGCCATGTGAGCAAACAACAACACTCTGGCCTTAATACTGTAAGGGAAGCACAGTGGTCGCTCTTTATTGTTTTCACCTAAGTTGCTTAATTCTCGCATCAGCTGTGCAAATAAAAAAAATTAAAAACTCATATTCAAGCACCTCTTTATGAGACTATGAAGCAAAAGTTAGCCATTATATATATATATATACATATATGTAGATGTTTTGCAAACAACTTGCACATGCAAGTGCTATCAGTCAAGAACTCCGCATACTGGAAGCCAGAAAGTGTATTGGGTCATCAGGAGAGAATGCGCACAGTTTCGGCGCCAGCCTCTCGATGGCATCAATGTGCCCCCACTCACTGATATGAGGCCCTGCTTGCTAGATCAACTGGTTATTAAATACAGTTCAATATTCTTCTAGCCATCGCTCATCATCTCTTTTTAACCAAATCCTCTGGCTAGCCTTTTCCACCATAGTTAGGATATAGGTCATGGTGGTATATATCATCATCATGATCGTTGTTTAACGTCCGCTTCCATGCTGGCATGGGTTAGACGGTTTGACTGAGGGCTGGCGAGCCAGAGGCTGCACCAGGCTCCAATCTGATCTGGCAAAGTTTCTACAGCTGGATGCCCTTTCTAACACCAACCACTCTGAGAGTGTAGTGGGTGCTTTTATGTGCCACTGGCATGAGGGCCAGTCAGGTGGTACTGGCATCGACTATGCACAAATGATGCTTTTTACATGCCACCTGCACAGGAGCCAGTCCGGCAGCACTAGCAACGACCATGCTCAAACAGTGTTTTTACATGTCACTGGCACAGGAGCCAGTCAGGTGACACTGGAAATGATCACACTCGAATGGTGCTTTTTATGTGCTGGTGGCCCAGGAGCCAGTCAGCAGCCCTGGCAACAATCACACTCGAATGCTGATTTTAATGTTCCACTGGCATAGGTGCCAATCAGGCGGTACTGTCATCAGCCACAACAATGATTTCACTTGCCGCAACAGGTTTTTGCAAGCGTAGCTTATTGTCCAATGACTGAAGGGTACTCTTAAATGGGCTGGTTATACAGCACTGGCACAGGCCACGGTTATGGTCTCACTTGGTGGCTTGTCGGGTCTTCTCAAGCACAGCATATCTCCAAAGGTCTCAGTCACTTATCATTGCCTCGGTAAGGCCCAATCTTCGAAGGTTGTGCTTCACCACCTCATCCTGGATGGAACAATATTGTAGACAGGGCCATTAGAGCAAAAAAACAGGCCTGGAAGAGTTGGGGTAGCAGGAGAATGTATCAGATAGCCAAAAGGGAAGCTAGGAGACAGTTATAGCCAAGGGAGTAGCAGAAAAGAAGAAGTTTGCCAATGTTCAGTGACATGAGGACCAAAGAAATGTAGTATTTTGGATTGCAAGACAGTGTGTGAGAGAAAACTGTGATGTCATAGGAGAGAAATGTGTCTGCATGGATGATGGTACTCTTGCATTCAATGATTCTGCAAAGAAAGAGGCTTGGAGCTGGCATTATGAAAGACTGCTGAATGTGGAGAATGAATGGGAGGAGGAGAGTCTGCCAAAGGTTGACCCAATTGAGGGACCAGCTACACGAATCGACAATACCTTGGTCGATAAAGCAATTAAGGATATGAAGACAAGGAAAGCAGCTGGCCCATCAGGAATCACCACTAAGATGCTTAAAATATTGGGTGGTGTGGATTATGGTCTTGTCACCTGCATTGTAAATCAGGTGGCATGTAAAAAGCACCATCCGAACGTAGCTGATGCCAGTACCACCGGACTGGATCCCCCCCCCCATGCCGGTGGCATGTAAAAAGCACTATCCAAATGTGATTGATGCCAGGATTACCTGACTGGTTTCTGTGCCGGTGGCACATAAAAAGCACTCACTACACTCTCGGAGTGGTTGGCATTAGGATGGGCATCCAGCTGTAGAAACATTGCCAGATCAGATCAGAGCCTGGTGCAGCCACTGGCTCTCCAGACCTCAATCAAACCGTCCAACCCATGCCAGCATGGAAAACGGATGTTAAACGATGATGATGATGATGATGATGATGTGTGTGTGTATAGAATCAAGTAAAGGTAATAAACCTCATAAAGGGATCATAAATCCAATGAAAATACTGGTTAGTTAACACTCTATAAAGAGTTCAACTATAAGGTAACCATATAAATTGTGGTTTATATATTTAAAGAATAAAGAGAAAATGGAGAGGTAATTAATAGAATTATTTATTAATTATAAAATATGACAACATCTCTGACAGCTGTTTTGATCCAGAGATGTTATATTTTATAATCAATAAAAATTTTTATTAATTACCTCTCAATTTTCTCCTTATTCTTTATGTATGTGTGTATATATATATATATATATATATATATATATATATATATATATAAAACACATATATATATATAATTATATACACACAATACATACTTGTATATGTCAGTACATATGCAGGTCTATATATATATATATATATATATATACACACACACACACACACACACACACACACGTTTTTCATCACCAAATTATTTGCAAACATGAAAAATAATCCGTTTCAAAAAGACATCATTTTCATCATCTGGGTCATTCTCACAACATACAAGTTGCACAAATCACAACTGTTTCCTCACATAAATATAGATATATTGAGTTAAGGGTTAGCCATTAGTAGGCATATAGGAGAAATAAAAGAAACTAGTTCATTGCAAGCTGTAAATGGTTGCATTCTCTACCTGTTGGCATTTTTTTTCCTTCACACCACAAGAAAGTACCTGACTCTAAATCCCAAAGTTAGTCAACCAAGTGGCCATAGAGTAAATACTTGGTTAACCGATTTTATTTCAGGCAGTATAGTCATTTCTATCACAGAATTTTGAATTTTCTATATATGTTCTGATAAATATTTCTTCGTGCCTTCCTCTCAAAAGAATCTTTATCAGTATTATTCTTCTGCTTGTAGATTTATCTCACAGCTTATGTGGGGTATATCACATTAACTACAAATAATTTAAGCAGTGTATCATTCACCAACACTATATCAATAAAATTTTCTACAAGTTTACAAATACATCTTTTTATCTAACAATACCAAAAAAAAAAAAAACAAAAAAAAAAAACAGAAAAAATGTAAAAAGAATTACAAAATTCATCTCACCAGACTGCTGCCACTACAACATCACTAGCTTCAAGTAACTTATGCTCTTAGTAATGCAACAACTTCTAGTAAGCTTTGTACCACCTCCACCCAAGCCCACTGGATAAAACCATTCTCCTGCTTTTCACCCACATGTTTTCTCTATAAACATCAAAATACAGCAGTTCAAGCTGAATGTTAATTGCATCAAATTCATCCATGATGGATGACTTACAAAGGTTACCAGTGATGTTCTTTGTCTTCGTCCAACTAAGCAATAATAAACTCAAGCATTGTTAAAATAAAACAATTATACAGACAATATAGCAGGTATTAAATCCAATGATAAAATTATTCAGACAATAGAGTTAAGTGTCTTTTCCATCGACATAACACACTGGATATATAAGTATATAATCTGATACATACAGCAGGAAGTTCCTCATTGTCACTGGGCCGCTCCACAATCTCAGCATTGTGCAATCTGTCATATTCCCAAGAAGAAGCCAAAATCATAACAACACCTTAAAAAAAAATTCAATACATCAGAATATAACCAATTTTATTATAGTAAATTATTTAAAAACAAACAAAACATCTATCTTTTTATGTAATTCGCTTATCACTGTAGATGAAATGACTGAATGGAAATGATAAAAAAAAATATTATATGTACTTAATTGTCATTAGAGATCAGATGTTACATAAACAGGCTTCTTATTACACAAACTTACAATAGAAAGATAAGCAACTTTTATTATTATGCTAAAGTAATCATTACATGGTTTCAAATAAAAAGTGTCTAATAGAAAGATGAGAATTTTAGCAGTGTATGTGAACAATGAAACAGTACCTTGTCTAAATAGAATAGAGAGTTAAATTGTGATTATTATCTAAATGATTTCATAAATATACCTTGATCTAAAAAGTTTAATGCACTGAGGTTATTTACAACTAAAGGTATAATACATAGAGACAATATGGAATACTCACGTTTAAGATGCATGCTTGGTGACTTGTTAAAGAAATACAGATATAAATGGGTAGTATCAAGTAAAACTTGATCAGCACTGAACTTGATTGAACGGTACCACCATACACCCTGTAGATAGATAAAAAAAAATATATATATATATATATATATATATATATATATATATATACATATATATATATATATATATATACATAGTAATCCCTCGCCATATTGTGGTTCACTTATCGCACACACAGAATATTACGGTTCATCTATCACACACTCAGTATATTGCGGTTCACCTATCGTACACTCAGTACATCGTAGATATTTTTGGCTAATATACGTAAATTTATATCACAGACTCCTCAGTATCTCAAGAGTTTTTGCGGCCGATACGTATTTATAATTTTTTTAGATTCTAATTATTTCTGTGGTAAAATAAGCATTTTCATGCCTAAAAATTAATAAATAAAAATAGAGTACAGTACTGCACAGTATAACAATTAAAATATATTAAAAGAAAATACGCAGTGTACCATAGATGAGTAAACAAAGAATAACAGAAAACGAAACTCGGGAGGCAGGTGTGTGGTACTGTTTTGCATTTATAATAAAATAAATGGTTCTAGGTAAATTTCACAGCGGTATATTCCACCAACGGACAGTCTTCCAATATAAGCTTCTCCCACTAATAATCACTGTGGTCAGTTTGTATAAACCATGGGTCAATACCTATGTTATTTAACCTGCCTGTCTCTCAAGTCTTAAAGAGAGAGAGAGAGTCTGAAGGTGAAATAGAAAATAATCTTTATAACCTACTTGAATTGAGATGGGATCACTTTAATGTACACCCATCAAGCAAGAATCTATGAAAAAGACTCATCACAAAATTTCAAAACTAATATAATTTGGAATAAAGAAAGAAAAGATTAAATTTTAGCACACATTTTATTATAAAAATCAGATTAAAAAAATAACAGTGAGTACATTGTGAAGCAGAGTTAGGATAAGAAAGTTTAATTGATCTAAAAAAAAATTTAAGACAAATTGTGTGCAATACTTCTTAAAAATTGCAGAGAGTTTTCATTTTTGGGCCGGATATGACCAGTTTAAACACTTAAAGGGTTAAAGTTATTTCACTTTAGTTTTGTCACTTATATCTTTGGAAATGGATTGGGTATCAAAATTCTCATTACCATTCTCTAAAATTCTTTCATGAAATATCAAACTGGAAAAAAACAAGTCTATATGAGACACTAAGATAGAATTAAATCAGTAAGAAATATAAAACTTACCACAATGAATGGTAATAGTATCATGAACACCAGACCATAAACAGCAAGCACCTATTAAAAGTATAAACAGAAGTTTATTTTTTTTAAATCATTAGAAGTTTATCATTATTCATAATATCACATTAATCAACAAAATATCTAGTTTTATATCTTTTATTCCAGCACGAGATGCATTATTCAGCAATTTGTATTTTTAACAATTTCTGTTCGTTTGTTATTAAGTCTTAATTGGAAGAAGCAATTAAGAGATATTCACCTAAAGGCACAGGTATGGCTCCGTGGTTAAGTTTACATCTTTACCACATCGTCTCAGGTTCAATCACTGTGCGGCACCTTGGGCAAGTGTCTTCTACTATGGGCCTGAGACAACCAAAGCCCTGTGAATGGATTCAGGACACAGAAACTAAAAGAAGATTACTGTATATATATAATGCAGGTGTAACCTTGTCTTAACATCATGTGATGGTTGTAAATAAGCACCATTATCATATAAATTATGTTGTTTGTTTCCAGTCATCCACGGAAAAAAATGTCTAGTGATGGGGAAATATTACCTTACTTAGAAACAGGTCAGGGTTAGCAACAGGAAGAGCATCTAGTTGTAAAACATCCACCTCAACAAATTCTATCTGACCTATGCAAGCATGGAAAAGTAAATGCTAAATGATGATGAAAGTGTCTGTTTAATGTTAGAACTCAGGCAAACCAATTATACTAATTTGAAAATCTGTGCCTATGTAAACAAAGAACAGATGATTACATACATACATACACACACACACACACACACACACACACACATACATACATACATACATATATATATTTGGAGAGAAGATTTTTTTCTCAAAGAGTTAAGACTGAAATAAGAACCTTTTTAGAAAATCGAAAGTCACTAATCTTTGGGAAGAGATTTCACAAAATGTGTGCAGATTTTGCTTTTATAGATGTGCAAGCACTTTCAGTTCTTAACGTTTTCAAGCATATGTTATTATATATAGTGGAAGTTGTTAACCAAAGCAAGATTTGCATCAGAGGAAGAAATGATGCAAGTTACCAAATGTGGAGACCCTTGATGTGGGACATGTGATTTAATAGAACAGGGACCAGCCAAAACATTCAAGAATGAAAAAGAATTAAAGGTGAATGCAAATATGAAATGTAAAAGCAAAAACCTGATATATTGTATCACATGCCCACAATGCAACGAACATTATATTGAGGAAACAAAAATGAAACTAACCAACTGTGTAATTGTGCACAGATATTAAATAAAACATCCCGCACTTAGATGCATACCATGTAGCGATCATTTAGACACCCATACACAAGGAAAATTTACAATTATCCCACTTCATAAAATAAATGAAGAGAACAACCTTCTCCGGAAGGCAAAAGAAGAATATTTCATAAGATTTCTGAGTCTGAAACTAAACAGGAAATAGTCAAAACAATTTTACTGAGAACAACTTCCACTATATTTAATAACACATGCTTGAAAACATTAAGAACTGAAAGCGCTTGCACATTTATAAAAGCAAAGCCTACACACATTTTGTGAAATCTCTTCCCAAAGGTTAGTGCCTTTTGACTTTCTAAAAAGGTTCCTTACTCAATCTTAACTCTTGAGAAAAAATCTTCCTTTCCAAATATAGCATCAGTGGTGCTTCTACCTGGCACAAAACTGAACTGCATCTCATCTAAGCAGACTTTCTCCCTAATTAGTTGGGCTATGACCCTCTTTGTGACCTTCATCACCTGATCCAGTAATTTGATACTCCTGTAGTTATTTCTATCTAAAGCATCACCTTTACCCTTGTAGCAGTTGACTATTGTGCTGCTACACCAGTCATTGGGTATGACTCCATCATGAACTACCTGGTTTACAATACGGGTGACTAAGCCATAGCCCACACCACCAGATATTTTAAGCATCTCAGTAGTGATTCTTGATGGGCCGGGGGCTTTTCCTGGCTTCATACCCTTAATTGCTTTATCTACAAGGGTGCTGTCTATTCGGATAGCTGGTCCCTCTACTGAGTCAACAAATGTGTCCGCATGGATGATGATGCACTTGCTTTTAATGATTTTCCTCCTCCCGTTCATCAGTCTTTTATAATGGCTTCTCCAAGCCTCTTTCTTTTCCGAATCATTAAAAGCAAGTGCACCATCATCCATGCAAACACATTTCGCTCCTGTGACATCACAATTTTCTCTCACACACTGTCTTGCAATCCAAAATACTTCAGTTCTTTGGTCCTCACGTCGTTGGACATTGGCAAACTTCTTTTCTGCTTTGCCCTTGGCTATGTATACCTGTCAACCAGCCTCCCTTCTGGTTATCTGGTACAGTTCCCTGCTACCCCCACCCTTCCAGGCATTCCAGGCCTTTTCTTTGCTCTACCGTATTATTTCACCACCACATTACTCCAGGTCTGGAAGGAACTTTGCACCATCCGCAGACTTGGTCTGTGGCACTCTGTAAGCTGTCCCATCCATCCATACATATATATATATATATATATATATATATATATATATATATATATATATATATATAACCACCATCATTTTATAGCTCAATGCAGGTGTTATTTTTTCCCAGTTTTAGTTACTATATCATGGCCATGCTCTGACTTCACCTGCTTGAATATAATTAACTGCATTGACACCAGGACTTACTTTCTTCACTTCAAAAGAATAAAAGGCGAAGTTGAATCAGGTACAATTGGAACTCAGAAAATAAATGGTTGTAACAAAACCTAATGACCTTTGTCCAACACTCAATTTTGCCATACTCCAATACCACCATCCATATAAAATACTATACTTACCCATACAGAATTTTCTCTTTCAACAATCCATTTTGGTAAAGCAATACCAAATCGAGTAACTAGTAAAAAAACATAGAAATTTGGATTTAATTTTCTCAGTAATTATAGTTATTCTAGAAATCTTCAAAAGGCAGTTAAAACGGAAAACTATTCTATTTATTACTCTTCAATTTAACAACTAAAACAAAAATATTCAAATTTAGAGATGATTACTTCAAATAATTAACATTTAATCTTATATACATTACGAAAACCAAATATAATCTTATACACATTACAAAAACCAGATATAATCTTATACACATTACAAAATCCAGATATAAAGTAGGTTATGCTAAATTAACATATATATAAGAACATCTTGATTTAACACCATAAATTTCACAGTAAGTTTGGTTTACAACACAATAATATAACTCCAAACATATTGATAAACTAAATTTTTTATACTATATACCTCCAGGACCATCAGGATTGCCATATTCTTCCCAGTTCTTTCGTGATTCTTCATCTGTTAATCTAAAAGACAAAATTTTTTAATTAATTTACACAGTGAAAAAAGTATATTGCTATTTTCTTTTACCTTACATTTAAGAATTTCAAACCATGGTCTCAAAAAAAGAAAAAAGAAAAAAAAATCAGTTATCTTAAAAGTTTTCATCAAAAATACAAGTATTTTGTAATGTGTTTAAAAGCAAATCTTGAAATTACAAGAATTGAAAAGAATTTTCTGATTATACTATTTATAGTCTATTTTCACATACTCTTTACATTCTATTAAGTTATACTTACGCAGCATATGCCTTTGCTATCCGCATAAACTTTTTTGAATCTCCAGACTCTCTGTCAGGATGGTATATTAAACTGAGTTTCCTAAAGGCCTTTTTGATGTCTGCTGTGCTTGCCGACTTTCAGTAAAAGTTAAAAAAAAGGAGGAAACGAAATTTATTCGAATGCCATTAAATAAATATCAAAAATATATAATCCAAACATCAAGTGAAGACTAATAAAAAAAATGCAATTATTTTTTTCCTTCTTTAATGATTTGGTTGGAAGAAAGAAGCCATGCCCAGGGCCCTTGCAAATCATTTAAGACTAGTGACAACTTGAAAGAAAATATAGACAGGGAAGGAATTCCTGAGAGTTGAAGTTCAGTGGAGAAAGAGTTGGCAAAGTGATTACTGTGGTGCCTAGAAGATGGAGATAATATAATTGACAAGGGAAGTAGAGATGAGTGAATAAGCACCTGGACAGGAATGACACAAAAGTAGCTAGCTCCATGAGGTAGAATTCACTGTAGTAGTTTAGAAAAGACAGAGAGAGGATACAGAATGCTTGTAGGTGAGAGATAATAGCAACTCCATGCTAATCAGTCAGGCAGCCATTTATTGGATGTTATCTAGAATGTTCACAATTCTATCATCAACATCAACTCAGGTATGAGAGCAGTATTCTATTATAGGTCTCACCTGAACATTGTAGCGAATTAATAGCTGTTGGGAGTATTTTACAGCATAAAGAGCAACTTTCTTTATGTTGTGAGTGTGAGTCACTAGGAGAAATAATCAGCGATAGTGAGGTCTAGTATTTGTAGCATCTTTGAAGTTGTATGTTATCAAATAGTCAGTTACAAATTTGTTTCTTTCATAAATGCTGAGATTGCATCTTTGTCCAGTTAAAAGACAATATTGACAAACGTTCATTGAGAAAATGTTTTTGAAGTCTTCTTAGAGTCATTGCAGGTTCTGCATGAGAATGAGCATCGTTAGAGTAATGACAAGTAGATCTTTCAGGGACATAACTAAAGTTTAGGCCACAAACACTCATGTAATGCACAATGCAATTAACAATGCCCAGTGAGCTTGGTCTAGCAATCAATAGAATTGGAAGTACCCACCTCAATTTTATTTGTTAGAGAAGTACCAAATCATCATTTTCGAGAAAATCAAATGGGTATCTAAATCATTAACTCCCAAACTAATAAAAATTCATTAAAATGTTATGATTAGTTGACAAAGAAACCAAGGGAAGCTATTTAACAGACTCAAACTAGCAACATAAAAAAAGTAACTGGTTAATAGCAGCTTTCAATGGCTCAAAACTTGGGGGTAATAACTATATTTATAGTTAAGAGTGGGCAAACATAATGAAGAGTCAAAAAATATTCTTGAGTAACTGAAAGATAAGAGGTAAAAAAACAGTAATGATTATAATTCTTTTTTTATTAAAAAGAAGGGAGATAACTCCAAATGTAACTTGAGCGAGTCTGCTTTTTTGGTAGTTACAGTGACAAACCAGAATATTTTAGTTTTACCAGCTCTGAGAATGATAGAGGGAGTATAAATTTTGTGTGAGAGTTATTGATTGATGAAGCAATTTAAAATAATGATGCTGGAAAATTTCCTAGAGATGCCTTCTGCATGGAGGACGTATAAGCTAATTTATTTAGATTCATATTCTATAGATCTGCTAATTTAAAATTTTGTTTTAGCTACAGAAGTGCATTTTACAGCTAAATGTATTAATAGATAGTAGAAGAAGGGTCAGACCTACATAATAAAAATGTATTAGTGGTTAATTTAAAAAGCTGTTTGGCATATTTAACACAAGGAAACGTTTTACAATATATTGCAATATTATTCACCATAACTAATTAAAATGTTAGTTAAAATTGGTATTTAGAGGACCGATTGCAGAAGCTACCCAATTGTTTGTTAAGCATTAAACAAATTACTTTTGAGACACTCGTAATTATAACAGTGTATAATTGCAAAAGCTACAAACTGTACAAACATGCATGTGAAAAAGAAAAAAAAGAACAGCTGTAAATACACTAGACGCAATGAGTAGTTCTGGGTTGAAGACATACAAAATGTAAAGTTGCATATAGGTGCAGGCATGGCTGTGTGGTTGAGTAGTTTGCTTCCCTTGTGCCCGTGGCATGTGCAAGAACTTTCGAGCGAGATCGTAGCCAGTGCCACTGGACTGGCTCTTGTGCGAGTGGCACGTAAAATACACCATTTTGAGCGTGGCTGTTGCCAGTACCGCCTGACTGGCCTTCGTGCCGGTGGCACGTAAAAGCACCCACTACACTCTCGGAGTGGTTGGCGTTAGGAAGGGCATCCAGCTGTAGAAACTCTGCCAAATCAGATTGGAGCCTGGTGTAGCCATCTGGTTTCACCATTCCTCAGTCAAATCGTCCAACCCATGCTAGCATGGAAAGTGGACTTTAAACGATGATGATGATGATGATGATTAAGTCATAGTGCAAGGTACCTTGGGCAAGTGTCTTTTAACTATATCACCAGGCTTACTAAAACTTAGTGAGTGTATTTGGCAAACAGAATCTGAAAGAAGCCCATTATGTGCATGTCTCCTTGTCTTGACATCACTTGATAGTTGTAAATGAGCAACACCAATATACAAGTAGTGACCTTCATTTCCAGTCAGCTATAAAAAACATGCCTTGCCATGGAGATACAATACCTTATTTGCAAACAGGTAAATGTTAGTGACAGGAAGGGCATCTGGTTGTATAAAATTTATTTCAACAAATACCATCCAACCCATGTAAGCATGGAAAACTAGATATTAAAACAATAATGAGGCAGTAAACTCACCCTATCAACACTCAACTCAGTGAAAGGATCATATTCAACATAATCCATCTGACTCATTGAAACTTTGTAAAGTAACAAGAAGAAAATAATCCATCCTAGAGCAAGTCCAATGTTACTGAAAAACAAGAGAAAAAATATTTCTTTTAATATGTCATTAAGTAAGATAAAGACCAAAATATTAGAAAATAGCAGGAAGAAGACAAATGATGTGACATCAACTGAATAATGTAACCGGACTAAGAATCATGAAGAGTTGTATCATGAATTCCTTAAAGACAACAGAGATAAAGAAACTATTGTTGGCTATGTATGTCTGCCAAAACATTACATATAAGAGATAATTTAATAATACATTTTTACATCTCATTAAGTTACAACTGGACTGGGTTACTTGAATGTACATAGGTTTAGACTTAGCTTTTAAATTAATGGTAGTAAATAACATAGACAAAGTAACAGAGTAGAGTGATGAGGGGAAATTAGATAGAATGTGTAACAGGTAGAATTGCATACCCCCTATTGGCCAGCCTAAGAGGGGCAGGTGAGATCAGGTCCTGGCAGAGAGCACTCAAAGCCTTACATCTTGAGGAGAGGCCAACTACAAGTCAATTAAAGGAGTTGTCAATCTTAAAATTCAGTTCAATGTGTACATATATATATATATGTATATATATATATATACTCTCTGAGTGGTTGGCGTTAGGAAGGGCATCCAGCTGTAGAAACTCTGCCAAATCAGACTGGAGCCTGGTGTTGCCATCCGGTTTCACCAGTCCTCAGTCAAATCGTCCAACCCATGCTAGCATGGAAAGCGGACGTTAAACGATGATGATGATGATATATCAGGTGTCTTCTATCTCTCTTACTCCTACAATGACCTCTACTCTTTAGTACTGGCTGATTCCATGCCACTTCTTAGACACTCCTGATTCATTCATCTGTCATTCAGCCTGTGCCTGCCATTACACATTTACTCCAGGCTCCATACAAACCACTACACACAACTCTCCTTCTCCAGACGTCATCACTCTCAAACTTCCTTGCTGTTCCTGTTATCCCTGCAGTTGTTATTTGTAACTAGCCAAGAGTAACCATAACTGCATCAATATCACCCAGTCTTGAAGGGTCTGTGAAGGCTATGGACACAGTCACTTCCTACAGTCTAATGAGACTAAAAGAAAAAGAAATGAGGTATTTTTGTGTTTCTAAATGATCTCAAACAATTTATATAAGTGTCTAAATTTTTAGACTTATCCAACTTAAACTGCACAGAATAAGATAAAAAAGCAAAAAGACAAAAATAAAGTAGAAACTTACATCCCCTTCTGTTTGGCTTTTGTCCATGGTTCACTGACTTTTAATTGTCTTTGTTTTTCTCTGCATGGAGGGCATATACACTTTTTCTCAGTATCACTAGCACTATCTACAATTGAAAAGAAATACCAACTCAAATAAAGTATGTGCATTGCTGTTCCATTCTGCCACAATTTCAGAAGACATACATGACACATTGGTAATTCAAAAATTAATAAACAAGACAAAAATTCCTTTTTCCATAGATGCAAACAAGGCTGTGTTGTTAAGAAGTTCACTTTGCAACCATGTTTGATCCCTCTGCATTGCACTCAGAACAGATGTCTTTGATTACAGCTTCAGGTTCATCATCATCATCATTTAACATCTGCTTTCCATGCTGGCATGGGTTGGAATGTTTGACTGAGAACTGGTAAGCCACACCAGATTCCAATCTGATTTGGCATGGTTTCTCTGGCTGAATGCCCTTCCTAACGCCAACCACTCCAAGAGTGTAGTGGGTGCTTTTTACATGCAACTGGCATGGGTGACAGTTACATAACACTAGCATCAGCCATGACTATGATCTCACTTGCCTTGACAAGTCTTCTCAAATGTGGTATATTGCCAAAGGTCTTGGTCACTTGTCATTGCCTCTGTGAGGCCTAACGTTCAAAGAGTGCTTTTTACATGCCACTGGCACAGGTCCCAGTTACACAACACTGGCATCAGCTTGACGGGTCTTCTCAAGCACAGCATATCACATCAGTCACTTGTCATTGCCTCCATGAGGCCCAACGTTCAAAGATCATGCTTCACCACCTCATCCTATGTGTTCCTGGGTCTACTTCTTCCACTGTTAGAGATCATCACTTCTTCACACAGCTGTCCTCAGCCAGAATTTAGTAGACAGAAACTGTGCAGAAGTTTGTCATGTGCATGTAAGGCATACCAATGTTGATGCCACTTTATGTCCAGTAACTTAGCAGTTCAACAAATAGATTTATATATAGCAGATTGAAGTATACTGATATGATCAAGTAAAAATATTTGAAGTGGATACCCAAGTATATAGGAGCAAGCATGGCTGTGTGGTATGAAGATGGCTTCCCAACCACACACCTCCAGGTTCAGTCCCATTGTATGGTATCTTGGGTGTCTTCTACTATAGCCCCAATTCGAACAATGCCTTGGAAGTGGATTTGGTAAGTGGAAACTGAAAGAAACCCAGCATGTGTGTGTGTGTGTGTGTGTGTGTGCCACAGCACCACTTGACAACCAGTGTCAATTTGTTTACATCTCCTTAACTTAGTAGTCTAGATTAAAAGAAAGACAGAATAAGTACCAGGCTTAAAAAAATAAACACTAGGGGTTGATTCCTTTAATTAAAACTCCTTCAAGGCAGTGCCCCCAGCATGGCCAGTCCAATGACTGAAACAAGTAAAACATAAAAGATCCAATGACTGAGATCAGTAAAAGACTATGCATTATTCATCATTATCATTTTGCTATACACTTTTCCATATTTGCATGGACCAAATAAAAATTGTTGAAGCAGATTACCAATGGTCAAGTGCTTTCCCTGTCACCAACCCTCACCTGTTTCCAAGAAAGATATTTCCCCTCATCCTTTAAATATGAGCAGCATAGTGGTTTGGACATGATTTCATGGAATTGTCAACAAACACCATTTCCATCATAGTAACATTCGTTGACAAGCACATGATATCAAAACAAGGAGAAGCAGACACACATATACAACTGGCTGCTGTCAGCTCCTGTCAACCAAATCTACTCACAAAATTGGCTTTGGATGGTTCAGACCTCTAGTAGAGAATAAGGTGTTGGGCAGTGGAAATGAACCTGAAACCACATGGCTGCAAAGTAAATTTTTTAACCACAACCATATCTATGCCCATCCACACCCGCATTAATGATTTCAGCTGTTACTCACTAGGGTAGTGTGTAAAATCAGAAATAAATTGTCTTATGTACTACTGTATGTGAATGTTTCCATACTGTATTTTTTATACAACCTGCAGCCTGTTCAGCACATGACAAGTTAAATGGAGACATGCCATACACTTAGCATTCAAATAAATTGTTAAAAACTTCAGATTTTCAGTTAATTGTATCAAATGGGGAAATGGTAGCAATGGTGTACAAAAATAGCAATGGCTCTTTTACACTGGGTCACAATTATAACTTTATAGCGAAAGAAAAGTTCTTTAAGTCCATTTAACTTTTTTACTATACGAAAATAGTAAATATTGATTAAAATACTGCATATTTTATTATTTCTGAAACAATAGATACATTTTGATACCATCTATACACACGCCAAACAATTTCTGTTGCATCGTTAAAACATTCAGCTTGTTCATTTAATATAATAGTAAAGCTTGTTTCATAGGCACAGGATTTAGAGGGAAATATATTGAAAAGTTAAATGAGTGTACTTGCACATGTAGCAACGTTCATCTAGGATGAGTTGAATAAACTGGACCCAGTAAAATTTAAGTATCACATACAGAAGCCAACCACACTTGGTATCATGGGCACCTAACACTGAGATCATCTGTTAGTCATGATTCCAAGGGCGGACAACATATATATGCAAGGACCAAATATAGATTCTAGATACACCTTGACCATAATAATCCATATTTTCAGTTGCTCACCTCACTACTTACACTGTCCTGCAAGTTTGCCTGTTGACAAAAGGCATGACTGAACTAATGAAGGCACCTTTTGGACAAAATTGTTGAAGGGAATCAATCTGACAATGATGAGGAATTTGGAGCTGGACACAAAATCAGTAAAAGAGTAAACACAATGGATTCAGAAGGCAAAAGTGGTCATATATTCCCAGCCTGCATAAGTAACCACATGACTGAATGGTAATTAAGCACTTGATACTTGGGAAAATTTGTAGCTATACATGGATCTCTGGCCAAGCTTAAAACCAGCTTTGAAGATAACAATGCAGTACACACCCAGTGAATGCTGGCAACTACCGTATATGCCAGCATATAATATGACTATGTGTACAAGATGACCCTATTTAAAAAGTGAGTTTTGAACTATACTTGCTGTATAGAAAATAGGTCAAGCACTGAAGGTGCAAAGTTCATAGCTAAAGGGGTCAAGTGAAAAGACATTGTGGCCTTCCAAGATTCCAACATGGAGTCAACCAGTAACCAAATCAGTATGGTTTTTATAGGAGCTGAGGTTGTATAGATCAAATGTTCACCTTCAAGAGAATTCTAGAACAATGTTGAAGATAGCAATAACAAACCATTTGCAGCAGCCTTTGATTCTTTTAACTGCAGCACACACACACACACACACCTGAGATCTCATATGTGCAGTTGAATTACTTGTGAAGCTACTGAATCTAATTAGGGCACACAACAGCTCTTGCAACTTGTCAAATTTCTTCCAACCATTTGAAGTTTTTCAATTTTTCCCCAGATTATTCTTTTATTAATGTTGTTCAGTAGTAATTTTACATGCTGATGATGTAAACCGCATTCATTTCTTCTAGGAATTAATAATAAAGTTACAAACATTTAAAGTTATGCAATTTTAGCCAATCGAAAGCCTTCGTTTGGCAGGATATTGTTTGTGCTGATTTCCATTACCATGGAGATCAACACACATACAAACCTTCGACCTGCTAGAAATAGCAGCCAAATTTTCCCTAAACTATAACATAACGTCTAAAAACCCCAAAATACGAAACATTGTGACACAGCACAGTTTATTTTCTCACTTGAAGCAGGCCCAAGAGCTTTCTACTTGTTGGGTGTTATTTAAATTAAATGAATCTCCACTCGAATTTAAATGTTTTTTGTCGTACTCACAACACTCGAAAATTATAAACAAAGCTTAAACACCATACTTTGTTTACAATTTTACCATAGAGATAACAAAAAGAAAGTTTATTTAATATCGATCTGTGAAAACCAGTGAAAGTTTCAAGGGTCGACCAAAAATTACACCTGTAACAATGTTTCGTCCTTTTCGTTTGGTGGTTAGACTCTATTAACAATTTTCGTAGGTTGTGAGTGGGACAAAAGATTTACATACGTGGAGATTCACTTTAACTTAAAAGTTATGAACAACAAACACTCAACAAGTAGAAAGCACTTGGGCCTGCCTCAAGGGAGGAAATAAACGGAGCTGTGGCACAATGTTTCGTCCTTCGTGCTTTTCAGACGTCATTGAAGTTTAAGGAGGATTTGGCTATGTCAAGCAGGTCGAGAATCATGTAAAGGTTTGTGTGAAGATCAGCATAAATATGCTGCCAAAAGGAGACTGACAATTGGCTAAAATTATATAAGCTTGTAACTTTTAAAAATAATTTGGTGAAAATGTTAAAAACTTCAATTAGTTGGAAGAAATTTAACAAGCTCTACATGAGCAAATGTCCGCTGTTAAGATGAAGAACCTGATTCCTTCAAAATTTGTTCTCATGTACAGCAGGTATGTTTTCTATCTCCACTGCTCTTCAACTGTTGACTGAATCACAGAGTCGGTATAGTTACTAAATCTAGAGGACTGTCCCGGTGCCACTATTGGACACGATTTGAAAATCAATGCAGTCAAGACAAAGGTTTTATTTGCAAACATCTCACTCTGTATTAAAAAAGCCCTTCCAATATTGAATGTCAAAATTCTGGATGAGGTTGATCAATTCACATACTGTGGTGCTATTTTCACTACCATAGGCTGCATTCTATCTAGAGAATGATATTTTAAATGTCAAATCGTCCTTACAAGACTAGACATTGGCATAAAAGGTCTCTCAATGAAGATGAGCCTTCATAATAACATTTTCACTACAAAAGAATATATATATATATATATACAAAGCCCAACCACGTTTGATGGTGACAATGCATCTAAGATCGCCAAAACATCATGTCAAAGTCTAGTTTTACTTGTCAGTGCCAAGACAATCAGTTAACACACTCTCCACAGAACATCACTACCCCCACACACAAAGCCCAAAATTTCTTCTCCCTCTGCTCTTTTGTTCCTCTGAACAACTCCTGCTTTCCGAAATCTGCCTATCCACATTTTCACCACACTTAAGTCAATAAGATTTCAAGCTAGACATCAACTAGATCAACCTGACCAGTCTGGGTGCGTTTGAACATATCATGCACGAGGTTCTTTCTCTTCAGACTTTTTGTAAAAAGCCCAAGATAAGGATGATTGGAATCCCATTACTTTAGGTAGGTGTCTTATCTTAATAGACCTTTACAGAAGACTAATGTCGATTTAGTCGGGTGTGTGTGTGTGTGTGTGTATATATATATATATATATATATATATATATATATGAAGCTGTTGATAAATAAGCAATGTTTCTAACTTCAACTCTATGCAAAGTCGTAAAATAAACTTCAACGTCACCAAGATGTAGACAATTCACCTAAGATTTAACAAAACTTTTCACCAAGTAAACTGAAGAAATTAAGATAGTCTCTCCTTTGAGCTTTCATAGAAGTTTGTTTTTTTATGTAGTTTCCAGATTAAAACAACTAATTAAATTATCATAAACTGTGATTGAATTTACTGATTTTATTGATATTAACGGAACGTATTTCCAAATACACGGTTTAACTTATGAAATTCATCATTTGGATCTTTTTTAAAACGGGGGCCACATTTTTCATTAACGAAACACTTTGAAACTTGGAATACTGGTAGAATGTGTCATATAAAACATCATTTTCTCTTAGTCTTCTTAAAAAAAAACGAAGCTATGGAAATTAAATACGCTTTACACCGCTTAATCAGCCAAAGGAGTAAATATAAACAACTGAATACTTGTCAGTGATTGGTTGAAATTATCGAAATAAGGCAATTTTTTACATGAAATAAATTCGAATACAAAAATATTTTTCTGTTCTATAACACAAAATAGATAAGTATACGAAGTTTGAAAGTCTTCCGGTACCAAAAACACTACGTAAAACATTAATGAAAAATGTGGCCCCCGTTTTAAAAAAGATCCCATCATTTCTTTGTATGGTGAAAATTAAATCGTTAGAAAACGCCGGTTTCAATTTTTTTTTTTAATTATCGACATAAATTATTGCGTGTTTGAGTGTGTGTGTGTGTGTGTGTGTGTGTGTGTTAAACGTTAATTAAACATTGCATAATTACAATGAGACGAAAAATAAGCATAGAACTTATGATCAGCAAACACAGAAATATAGATTCAGTTAATGAAAGATTCCCCAAGTTCATTTTTTTCACGTTTTTTTTTAAAATCAAATGTTCTCAAATTAACAACGACAGATTTAAAAATCCATCGCTTTCATAAACACAGCTGTTGACATTTTCCAGCGATTGATAAAAATCCTGACGTGTCCATGGGAAAACTTTCTAATCTGGTTCTCGAAAGACGACTTTTGAGATTCTATTTAAGAAATCGTATAATCAAACGACAGAGATCTTTGTACATATAAATTATTCTTTCCATCTGTTGAGTATGTTATTTGTAATAAATAATGTAAACAAGTAGTTTTAATTCAAATCAGCTATTTAGTTTACCATACGTAAACAAAAATACAGGCATACTGTTCTACTAAGATAATAAATACAAATTTCCAATAAGGTATTAAATTATAGGAAAGGATAAATGAGTAATTATTATTATTTATAATTGTGATTCATTCAACATTGTTTGGGTGGAATTAAAAGCATGTCGAGACGGAAATGGAATTAACGCTCAGCAGAAATTACAAAATGCTTTATGTAATATATTTAAAAAAATTTTTTTTTGAAGATTCATTGAAATTTTCAATATAGAATATGACTTATAAAAAACGCAAATAAAAATAAGACAGGACATATATTCGGTATACGAAAATAAGTGTAAATGAAATGTCTTAACTGACACGTATGTATCGAAAGGGTTGTGATTAAAGAGTTTTGTTTGAAGGAAAAATATGATTAAACGTATATTGAGTAAACTGACCTTTCTTTGAACTACGAGGCCACAGATAACATGTAGCTGGAAAAAGAACTAAAAACCAAAAAGAGAGTAAAAAATAATAAAATGTTCCTCCCTGTTCATCATACTCAAAATGCATGCCCGCCATCTTTTATGGTGGGGATGGAGGTGGAGGAACTTATAACTCCGCAGTTTCCTCCTGTTCCGGACTTTAAAACCCTACTCGCAATTAAAAGTTGTTGCTTTTTTCTTTTCTCTTTCTCTTCTCGCGAGAAAAAAATTTGATTCGATTCATAACAATTAATTAAAGAATAACTGCAGATATCAAATAGCTGCAATATTCGAAATAATATTTCAGTTATTTGTGAATTTCTATTTCGGTACTAAAGTAATACTTGCTTCTTTATTCGAGACTTAAACATAATTATCTTCCAAATAATAGGTAACTTCGTTATAACATTTTTAATGCCTAGAGAATTAAAAACTTAATTAGAAGTAAAATATTTGGTGACGAAAAACGACATTAGTCAATGGTAATTATTGTTTACAGTGTTTGTTAAGTAGGGGAGACTACTTCATACATGTGTCGATATTATTTGCCCTCATCTAAGAAGCATAACTTGCACCGTTCTTTAAAAGGTTGACGCGCTGTGTGTGTGTGTGTGGGGGGTCATTAATTTATTTCTCACTATTTTTTTTTTAATCTTTCTTTTATTATATAGGTTTACAGTAACTTACCTTCAATTTTTATTTATTTATGATGCAAATAGTGCCCAGACAGTAAATGAAACAACTGGCAATTGTGATATAACAGAATATAATCCCTGCATGTAAGCTTTGATATGAAAGGGAAATATCCAGTAAACTTTAATGGGTTGATGGCAAGACAGTCAAGCAAGATACATCCTACTTCAGGTTATTGAGTATGAGAAGAAATTTTTTGAAATTATCTCCTTTTTGGGAATCTCCCAAAAGCTACAGCCTGATTTTTGCTTTCTTCCTCCAAGTAGAAAATGAAGTTTTTGTTGCTTTTTTTTTTTTTTGCATATGTTATTTACTACATCGACACTTATCTGATATATGTATATCAAAATAAGCAACAAGGATATCCAGAGGTAATGCAGTACAATCTTTTCATGCAACTCCATTTAATTGAACAATGTAATCATTACTTCAATTTAAAATGCAGAGCAATCCTCAGCTGCACAAAGACAAAGAATTTAATTAAATCGACACATTAGTATAATCATACCTAAAATCTCCAAGAAGTTAAGGAGATAAACAAAGAACATGTTGCCTCTACTACAACATAGAAATTAAATGAATTGTCAAGCAGACTCTGCCTGTCACTGATTTTACTTGTTTTTATGGGGTCAGTTTTAATTTATTGACTAGTTTATCAAACCTTGTATATCTAAGGCTGAGAGAATAAAGGGCATTATCTGCTAGGGGTAGGGCTGAGAGAGCAGACAGAAATCATAGTTGGTATAGTCATAAAAATCATAAGGCTTGGTAAAGGAAAACCTAAAACAAGATGTTGGCTGACAACTAAGTGGGGTCGCCCACTATCAGACCATTGATAATGAAACAGGGGAAGTCTTATCATGTAGTACTATAGTTAAATGTTGCTATATTGTATACAGATAAAGTTTATGGCTATTCAGAAGGTTATTAAGAAGAATACATTAACAAAAGGATAGAAAATTTATGGATACTTTTACCACAATAGAGGGAGGAAAAGAAATTATTCAGAAATAGTTTCATATTTATACATATTGTACACTTAAATACTAACTCATCAGATGGTATCTCTGAATATTGATTAATTGGTATATACTGGTATTAATAAAGGAGTATTGAGGTAAAAGAACATTCTAATTATATATTAATAAAATTATATTCTAAGCAGTTTTTTTTTAATATGTAGTGAATATACCAGTATAGTTTTATATAAGCTAAGTATGAATTTATAGAGATACAAAGATTAGCTTAATTTTATGAATAAACTAGCAGTATAACCCAATGTTGTCCAGGTGTGACTTATTACGCCATCTACGATAAGTCTTGCTACGTGAAAATCAACTAAAAAAGAAAGCTTTACAACGAAAAAACCCTTATAATGTAAATATGTTCTGGTAGTAAGTAAATGCACTTTAAGAAAGATATTAAAAAAATTCAGTTTGTAATGAATAAATGTTTGACTGTCAATCGTATTTGGAAGAGACTGACAGGTATTTGTATGTATGTGTTTATTTGTATGTATGTGTGTATTTGTACGTATGTATGTATGAGTGTGTAATTCAAAAAAATGTATATTTACACTTTAAAGTTGGTTTTCACACCCAACCCTGTTCTGCAGAATCAGTGTAGCGACGGGAAGTTTGTGCCTATCTCTACGTTCTGAGTTCAAATTCCGCCAAAGTCGACTTTGCCTTTAATCCTTTTGGGGTCTAAAAAATAAGTACCAGTTGAACACAGGGGTCGATATAATTGACTATTCTCCACCTGCCCGAAGCCGCCCTTGTGGGAAAAATGTTAAATAATTATAATAATAATAATAATGACCTCTGCCGATCAAAGTCCCAACCCACAACTAAGTCTTAAGTGTATATATATATGGGCAACACACACACACACTAAATAAAAAAATGTTAGTAAGTAAAAGTGTTTTAAAAAAGATTGTTAAATTTTCAGATTAACACTCGCACGATTTTCACTAGTGTTAGAGTTAGGGTTTTAGGGTCAGGGTTAGGGTTAGGTAGGTAATCGTGTGGGTGTTAATCTCAAGATTTACGAAAAGATTTATAGAATAAATGTTTGTGGATCGTATTTGAAAAAGATGTGTGGTTATTTTTTTTTTTTTTACTCTCCAATCTTCATCAGGTGTTCTGGTGGAATTTTGTACCCAATCCTTTATTTGACTAATGGGGTACTCTGCTCTCATTCCTAAGGTATTCTTTTTTGCTAATTTTATTTTTTTCTGTTGATATTATTTCCCAACTCCCTGTCTAGGATTGAACTCAGAATCCGAGGGTTAATTGTCTGTGCTCTTATCCGCTATGCTATATGCACGTAGGCAATTGTAGAGTAAATTTTGGGGTTTATAAACCTAATATTTTATCTTTTCTTAATACTGGTTCCAATATTACATTCATATCTGCACTAAGTCAGCTTAGGAGGTTGTTGTGTCCTAGCATGTGTGCTGCCTCTTTTAATTTTCACATTTTCCAGAGGTGTTTTCTGTCTATTATTTTAGCTTTATCCCACAGGGAGAGGTGGTCTCTGTTTTTCCATACATGATCAGCTATACCTGCTTTTTCAAAATCCCCTCATGTCACAGCTTTATGATGTTCCTCTACCCTTATTTTAAGGGAGCAGCATGTTTCGCCTTTATATAACCTACTGCAACTGCATGGGATTGAGTACATACAGTTTTTGGTCATATTCTCTTGTATGGGTGGTTTTACTCGGAGGAGATATTTGCGAAGTGTTTTATTACTTCTGAATACAAAAGGTATGCGGCCTGTATGGCATCAGGACAGTATTCAGAAGTAATACAACACTTCTCTAATTTATTAAGTGACTATTTTAGAAGCTGAGTAACATTCGAATAAAAGCATAACAAAACAACATGTAATTTTAAAAATAAAACACTTTAGTTTAGAATTATTTTATTATGCTTTAAGCATTTCCATTACATATATTTTACATCAAAGATTGTTTTACTGTGTAGAATTTGTGACAGTTTGTTAGCTTTAGTTTGAAGTAACATAAACAGAATCAATACTTTTGCTGAATCCAAAATTATTGTTGGTTATGTCTCATCATCAACAGAGAATGGAATTAATTCATTTATCTGTTCCAACACACGCTTATAATGGCAACCGTCCCAATAGACTTTACCACAGCTTATACAACAGTAGAATATTTTGTCTTCCGCAAATAAAGTATTTGGGATATGTTCCAGCTGAATAGCTACACCATTAGTTCGGTATAAGGCAGTATCCATGTCAATCAGTTCTTCATTTTCCAATATAGGATAGGATTCCAGCTTATTTACAGGGTGTGTGACCATACTGCTAAATAGCATATCTGGATCAGGAATACTTTCTACACCTTCAGAGCCATTGGGATCTGAAATCCAGGATTTCTTTTTCGTTGATGAGGAACTTGGCTTCACCTCCTTTAACACATGCATCTTCTCAGATTCAACCAAGACAAAAGTCTTACAATTGCAAATCTGGAAAAGAAGAAATCTTTCTTATAATTTATTGTAAATACATACAGATTTTTTCATTAAGCACATAGTCAAGAGGAAAACTGTATTAATTAATCTGATTTCAGTGTATTATTGGTAAGTTATTTTAACAATGTTAGAATAAGTAAAGAGAAATCAATACTGACACACTTTATCTGTCTGTCTGTCTCTCTCTCTATATATACATATATGTATGTATCTATATATCTATATATATATATATATATATATATATATATATATATCAAAATAAGCAACAAGGATATCCAAAGTTAATGCAGTATGATCGTTTCATGCAACTCCATTTATTTAAGCAATGTGAATATTACATCAAATGTAAAATGCAGAGCAATCCTCAGCTGCACAAAGATATAGAAATTTACTGAAATTTCATTTCACCAGAAGGACATATTTTTGTAACTACATTTAAACTGTCCAAGTAGAAAGGAAAAATACAAAAAACCATTTTGACTTAGCCAGAGCATACAGGCTAGCCTGTATGGTTTGGCTAAGTCTGTATGGTTTACAAATATCATTGTGTTATTTCAACTGCTTGTAAATGCTGAACAAAGATGGCGCACTGACCAACGGTTTGCTAAATTATTTTCACCATATCCTAACCACATTAGTTGATTGTAAGATTGCATTGGGTGAACATTTCTAGTCATTTTCTGCAAGATGACATATTCAAGAGCAGTAAGAGTGGAGATTGTGGAAGTGTATGTGAGAACAGGTTCTGTTAAGCAAATGTGTGAAATCTTTGAAAGGCTTCCCAGCAAAGAGAATGGTACAAATGTTGGTTAAGAAGCGGCACTTGATATGTCCATGGAAAATTACTGGGTAGTTGTTGGCATATTTCTAGATGGGACGAAACGAAACAAAAGCCAGTTAAATAGGTGAGCAGCTGAGCTAGTTGCATTTGTCCCAGGAGAGAGAGAGAGGGAGGGAGAGAGAGAGAGAGAGAGAGAGAGAGGGAGAGGGAGAGAGAGAGAGAGAGAGAGCGCAGGTAATATATAGAGAACAGCCCAGGGAGGAGGAGGGGTTGAGAGAAGAGACATCAGGTAATGGTGGTGCGGGGAGAAAGAGATCCAGTGTAGATGGTGGGAAAAGAGAGATAGAGATATCTGGTATTGGTGGTGAGGTTGGGAAAAGGCGGACGCACCGCGAACAAAGTTTTTTTGGGGAGATGGTATGAGGAATGAAAATAGTAGTAATAATAATAATAATATACATTCAGAGTGTTCATGGGGGATGAGAATTTAAACCAAAGAAGCAAGAAATTAAGCAAACCAAGAAACAAGTAATTATCTTAACGAAATTACATGAGAGTTGAAAATATAATATTAATATCTCTTGGATATTAAAATATAAAAGACATTATTACTAGGAGAAAGAAGGCGGTGAGCTGGCAGAGTCTTTAGCATGCTGGGCGAAATGCTTAGCGGTATTTCATCAGCTGTTACGTTCTGAGTTCAAATTCCACCAAAGTTGACTTTGCCTTTCATCCTTTTCGGATCAATAAAATTGTAACAGCTATGAACTGGGGTTGATTTAATCGACTTAATCCCTTCCCCCAAATTTGAGGCCTTGTGTTTCCAGTAGAAAGGATTATTACTAGGAGAAAGTGATTAGTCTAAAAATGTTAAGGTACCAGTTTGCATCTGTGAAAAGACATCAATGAAAAACTTTCAATGAAACATGAATTTTAGGATAGGATAACAAAATTTTTCTCAAAAGTTATGAAGGTTGATTTGTAAATAGCAGAAGAGGATTAAATAAATAAACAAGAGCACTCAGAGCACAAACCTCTGCCAAGGCAACACCAACGTCCTCTCAACGGTTAGCCAAGGATGATTTTCAAAATGTGAATATCTGAAATAAACTTGATTGCTCTAACAAACAAGAATACTAGAAATGAACCCGACCTCTCTCAAAAATTAAGTATAAAAACAGGAAAATAATCTAGAATCCTTTTCTGGTACCAGATCAATCCCAAAATCTAATCAGTTCATGCCAGTCACAAGGCCAAACATCCCTGAAAGTTTCATATGAATCCATCCAGCGGTTCTTGAGATATCTTGGTCCATGGATATCTTGTCCACAAACAAACAAACATAACTGAAAACAATACCACTACCTTTGCTAAGGTGGCGGTAATGAAGTTAAGTAATTAAATTAACTTTCAAGTTAATGTGATATATAGAAAAATATGGAGGATAACTTCATAGTAAAAAAAATATAAACAGGGCTAAAACGTTTACCTGACATCTACTTAGAAGATCTTCTTCTTTTATCTTCACTTTAAAATGTGTTAAGACCTCCTTCAGTTGTTCTTTAACATTCTGGCTAGATACACTGAAGCATTTACTTTCACCAAGTCTTGAAGCAAACTAAAAATTAAAAAAAAAACAAAATACAAAAAAAAATAAATAATTCCATGAAATAAGGTATTTTGAAAAATAATGTCAAAATAAGAATTTAAAATGTTAAGTAATTAAAAAGCTCTGCTTAGGTATATCTGAAATATTGTTATTTGCTTTTAGTTCTGTTTTACCTTTTACTACTTTCAGTCACTGGACTGTGACCATGCTAAAGTTATATTTCAAGGGTTTAGTCAAACAAATAAACCCAATACTTATTTTTTAAAGTCTGCTACATATTCTATTGGTTTCTTCTGCCGAGCCACTACGTTATGGGAACATAAACAAACCAACGCCAGTTGTCAAGTGGTGGGGGACAAACACAAAGATACATGTGTGCACAGACACTCACACAGATGAATTCCCATAAAGTTTTCACCTACTAAATTCCCTTACAAGACAAAATGCCAAACAGTAGAACTGAAATTGAAACCACATGGCTGCAAAGCAAACTTCTCAACCACATAGTCAAGCCTACATTTAAGCTTTGTTCAGAAAATTTTAAAAACTGATTGGTTTTTCTTTTTGAATCCCTATCAACTTATCCTGAGTAAAATAAAATAACATGTTTAACTTATAAGCAAAAGCAAACTTTGTATGATTTGCAAATGATTTCAAACAAAAGTATGTTTTGTTCAAAGTTGCAACATAAGCTATTGTAACAACTAGATCCACTACAGTTGTCTCACGGCCATAACAATGAACTTATAGTTCCAACTGGTCAATCAACTAGAGTCTTTTTTTTTTTTTACTTTGTATATGTTTTTAACAAATTCTTCCAAGTTCAGAGTATTACCATACAATATATAAGGATATATTTTCATTAAGATGGGAGGGGGAAAAGACTATGTAAGATTTGATATAAAAAGAAACAAAAACAAGTAAATAAATAATGAGTTTAAAATAACAACTGAATATAAATACTATGTACTATAAATGAAAAAATTTCTTGTTTCAGCTTGCTTGAAATATTGGTTTCAAATTTTGACATAAGGCCAGCAATTTTGGAGGATATGGTAAGTGAATTACATTAACCCCAGTGTTCAACAGGTACATACTTTATTTACCCTGAAAGGATGAAAGGCAAAGTTGACCTTAGTGGAATTTAAACCCAGAACGTTAAGACTGATGAAATGTCACTAAGCATTTCGTCCAACCAGCTAGCCACCTTAATATAATTAAATAAACTGAACCAAATATATACCACCTATGCTTTTATATTATATGCTTGCATGAAAATATTGCCATATGACTTCATTGTTGTTTCATTTAGGGGGAAAGAAAAATAATGCTGGCATTCATTCTGTTTAGTTTCTGCCTAAAAGAATAGTCATTTTCTTCTAAAAGTAGCTGCCCAATACCAACAATGAAAAAAGTACAATGATGGAAGTTTGAATAATAAAACAATAAACATGAAATACTAGTGTCATGCTTATACACATGCGTAAACAATACGGATACAGTTATATGGGGGGGGGGGGGAAGCATTGAAAAACAAAAAATAATCAACAGAAGTCTAGTTGAGAAGGAAAAGTATATTTAATAGTATATTTAACTGTTTAGATGTTGATGATTTGGCCAGGCTTACTGGACATTCAACCTGTTTTTGGAGAGTTCTTTTTGGTTCTGGAGACAAATACATAAACACACAAGTGCAGAAATATACACATACAGATAAAGAGAATGAGAAAAAAGAGAGCGGGAGAGAGACATTACATATAAACATCTAGATGCTCACATACATAAACACAGAGAGACAAAGAGAGAGAAATTAGCTTGATTGAACACAACTAACAAAAATACTTTCTCTCTCCTCACATACATAAAGGAAAATATAAAGACATCTGATGTCAAACAAGTCAGCATTGAATCAGCGATGCCAAAACGTCTCCTACCCATTTAATAGGGAGGAAGGGGTTAGTATTTGTAGACTTTTTCAAAGTAAACTTCTCCATCAAATAAGACAACCTTATTGGTTAAAGTGAAAATGCTTTTATTCTTAATAAAGTAAAAGAAAATTACAGACAGACAAAAAGACAGGAAATAACTTGATAACTTGCCATTTGGTATACTCTCCCTGCAGTCAAAACAATACGATTTCCTTGCAGTGCCAACTGAAAAACAATTTTTTTATGTAGACTGCCGTTTGACTATTAAATACATGTAATAAAGATTATATCATGCTTAATACAATATGTAAGGGTAGTAAATCTGGCTGAATTTGCTAAGTATATACTCTATAAGAAATATTTCTCTTAAATTAGATATTAGTTGATCCTATCATTAAGTAGTATTCACTAAATAGAATAATGAAAACAAACTCACAACTAAAATCAGTTACTTGGTTTTATTAAAGAGAAGTAGGCATTATATATTTCACCATCACCACTTACTTTTGCACATGCAGAAGTGTGATGCTAACATAATGAATTATAATGGTTTATACAGCGATGACAAGTTGCTACTTTAATTAGTGAAAATACACTTGGAATGGAAATTAGTGATAAGATAAGTGATAAGTAGAATGGAGATTAGTAATAAGATATTCTTCATGTTAGTCACATACAAATACTAGGAATTGGCAAGGTAAAATATATCTTACTCATGCTAGCAAAGATAATATAATGTTGGCATTAGGAAGGGCATGTGGTTGTGGCAACGACACCAAAACTGACAGTAAAGCTTGGTACAGTCTTCTGGTTTATCAGCTCCTGCCAAACTGACCGACCCATGCCAGAATGAAAAACAGACATTAAATGAGGTCCAACCAAAGCCGGCATGGAAAACAGATGTTAAATGATGACAATGATGATGATGATGAAAACAGCAGAAAAAGAAAAAACATGCTACTTTTGAGCAACAACAGTAGATGAAGATTTAGAAGCATAATTAGAGGCAAGTGTATAGCAAAAATACTGTTGATACTTATTCAAATAAGTAAGAATGTATTTAAGGGCCACAAAGTGTAGCTGCAGTTAAAAAAAGGAGAAATATTTATTAGCTGTGTATTGAATATTAGTTTTTGTTATCTTTAGGTCTGATTGTTAAAGTAAGTACTTGTCCAAGCGTAACTTCTAGCTTTCTATATTCCATCAAACAACTCATCAGTGAAGACATAACTATGTGATCACTAGTCGAGTACTTTAACTTTACAGTCACTATGGTCTAGAAAGTCCTGTGGCTCACAGGACTTTCTGAATACCTTGAATTTTTTTTAGTAGTGTGGCCTACCTGATGATGATCCTTGTCTCATATGATCTGCTTCTCAAAACTGGTTGCCCATACCTGGTCCAGATGTTTGTTTCTTTTTTACCTGCATAGCAGCAACATCTCTTTTGTTAAGAGGGTAGGTAGGTAAGTTTAGTAATGAGATAGTGTCTGGTTTTAGGGTATTCAATAGAATCAAGTACGAAAGATATTCGATTGTAGACTAATCCTTGTAGCAAGAATGAAGTGTCAATTAATTAATGAATCCAGAGGATGTCAGAATGCATACCATACAAGTGTATTTCATAGAAAATTTTGTTCCAATAACAATAAATACCAACAACTAAAAGAATTTATGTGTTTTTTCAAACATACTTAGAGGTAATGTTTAAAAGTGCTGGTAGATAACTTAAGTATCATGTATGAAGACTATATCTATAGGCTTCTTATTTGTGTGCAATTTTATCATATCTATTTGTTTTAGTCATTGGATTGCAGCCATGCTGGGCCACCGTTTTGAAGGTTTTTTAAGCCTGGTACTTATTTTATTGATCTCTTTTGCTGAACTAAAAGGTTCCAGGGTTATAAACAAACCAACACTAGTTCTAAAGCAGTAGAAGGGGACACAAACACAACACACATACATTTATATATAAATGATATATATGTATATATATATATTTCGTATGTGTATTTCGTGTGCAAGATTCTTGATGTGGATACGTGTGTTGAAAGAAATACAATTAAACCTTGGGAGAGGCATTATGGACTGAACCAGTGCGTGTGTTTATTACCGGCATAATGCCTCTCCCAAGGTTTAATTGTATATATATATATATATATATATATATATATATATATATATACATATATATATACACACACACACACAGACATACATACACACATATATACATGTACATACATACACATATACAAAGGTTTCATTTAGTTTCTATCTACCATATCCATCCAGAAGGCTTTGGTTGGCCCAAGGCTATAGTAGAAGACACTTGCCCAAGTTGCCCCAAAGGGGACTGAAACTGGAACCATGTGGTTGGGAAGCAACTTTCTTATCACATAGCCATGCCAAAGTACCCAAGAAGAATCCTGAAGTTACAACACATAGCCTCAAAATTATCCTAGTTGCTGACTATAGTGCCTCCAAGCTTTTTAATTAGATCACATTTTTAATGTCAAATAGCACTGAGGACATGCTGGAGCACCACACTGTTGGGTTTTCAATTACATCAACCCCAGTACTTATTTTAGCAATTATTTTCTGTCATACTGATTAGTTATGGGACATCATTTTTTTTTCAGTGTTAACACAAAGACAGGTATAAAAACAAATAGATACAAAGATATTCACACAAATATTTGTATACATCCACCCATCATCATCGTTTTAATGTCTACTTCCTCATACTTGCATGTGAGAGTTTGTGGTGGCAGAGTTTTCTCTGGCCAGGATGTTCTTCCTGACACCAAGCTCATCTGTTTCCAAGTGAGTGATGTAATAATCTCCTAGTCTATTGAACAACAAACAACCAAGACATATTTATGCAAAGAACTAGAAGCAAATGACACCACATCAACGAGCCTTTTGTTTATAAAGATCATGTAACATGTCACGAAGCTCAGACATGCTTTAGTGACAGACTGCAAGCATATGATATTGTCAGCAAGGCTATTGTTTACAAGCAGTAAACACATATAAAGATAAGGGAAATATGAATTAAGTCACATGCAAGCAAGCATGTACACACACATCTTATCATTGTCATCATCATTTAGTGTCTGCTTTCCATGCTGACATGGGTTAGATGGTTTGACTGCACCAGGTTCACACACATTATATATTTATACATGCAAAGGACTCCTTTCAGTTTCCTCCTATCAAATCCACTCACAAGGCTTTGGTTGGCCTACCTGTTCAATTTCTGTCTACTAATTCTATTTGAAAGCATTGGTTGGCTCAAGGCTATAGTAGAAGATACTTGCCTAGGATGCCAAACAGTGAGATCAAGACCATGAGATTGGAAAATGAATTTCTTAGCCAACTAGTTTATGACTAGCTATCAAATAGTATTTAACTGGACATTAAAAATAAAGAAGATAAATTGATTCTTTAAAAAATTATCGACACTGTTTACATCAACTATTACATGTTACCTGCAGAATCTAGCTACAACATTGTGAAACATTGTAATTATCATAAAACTAATATTAATAAAGAAATTAACATAATTAAAACATTAGTTTGTAATAAGTGTCTAAAACACTGGATACCTGAGGTTTTAGTCAGTTATAAATAGTTAGTTCTAGAGGAAGGTGCATTATTTTTGGCCTGACTAGTTTGAAAATAAGCATGAGATTATAGTCAAGAGATTGGATTAGAAAATAAATTTGTAAGACATCTACGCTAAATAAATTATGCAGAAGCAATTATGCAGAAGCAATTTAAAAGAGAAAACAGATACCAAATGGTAAGGATGAAAAATAAAGTACATCCATGTTAAACTACTTACAGCAATAGCATCTTTATGATCTTGGTTGTTTCTCATAATAAAAGTATCAACACCAACACTGCGGAGGTTCCATCCCAAACCTTGAAGCATTGTATCAACAATAACTCGCAAGTCATGAGGGGAAATTGGAGAATTATTGCATTGATTCAAAGACTTATCACTGTCTAGGGAGCACACCAAGTCATTTTTATCTATATCACAGTTGACTGATTTCTCTTCCTGGAGAATAAGTTAAAAAAGTATCTACTGGAAAGTTGTTTAAAAATTAAATATGAACAAAATTATTAGGTATTAAATATTTATCTTTAAAAAACAATTTTGATACAGTGTTATTCATATTATTTATTTACTTCTCAATGTAAACATCTTTCATTGAATCACCAAGTTCCTGTTCATTTGTCTTATATTTAGTCCCAGCTCAGCTCTGATCAAGTTGCCCTGATAGAAAGCATTCCAGCTATGTCCACCTCTCTTATTTTTAGGCACAATGTATATAGGACTACATTATCCAATGTATCCATCTTTTTTTTTTTAAAGTGTAATTCGAGGGATCTGGCTACCATTTTTAGCAGGTTGAGTGACCATATTTTATGGTTCCTCAACTGATATGCTTCAGTTTTGTACTGAGGTGTATGTCTGGATTCCTTTTTATGTATTGCTTCAGGCATTTGTGAATGAATGCATGTTATGTATTAAGATCTTTTTTTATTTTTTAATGTTATTCTGCTATTTTCAAACCAGGCAGCAGTTTAATAAGTTGCACTGTGTTAATACCATATAGTTGGATTCAAAAATCTCCAAATTATCTTTACTCATGAGTCTCTCTCACATAAATGGTTTGAAGAACTTTTCATAGACTTACAATATTTCAAAAGAGGAAAAATTTTGTTTTCAATTTTTACAACTCCACATTTTAGCAGTTAGATCTCCAGTCACCAAGTGTCTTATTCTTAGATGTGTATATTGTATTAGAATGGATCCAATACAAACTGGGAACCTTTATTTCTAAACTAAGAATAATAATGATCTTATACAATAAGCTTCTGATGCAAGTAGATAATAATTACGGTTAGTTCAAAACTAAAGGTACCTAGTGTGAATCCTATCTAGTACTATGTACACATCCAAGAATAAAACATCCTGATGATAATCAGTGATGAAACCAATTAAAACCTTAAGACGAGGTTAACTGTTCAACAAATATAATTTTATTAACAACAGCTCTTCTCAGACATTTAGAGAACTTTCCAGTAACTTGTGTTATCCAGCAATCTGCCAGTATTTTCCCTGAACTTTCCAGGCAGTCTGACAGTAGCAAATTCTAAGCCAGTCTTCATGTTTCATATCCTAGGGATTTTAATTTGCAGGATTCTGTAGTTGAACAGTTTCTTCATGTTTTTGTTTGAGATCTTTCTTCAGTTTACATGTTACTCATAATGGTATATGTGTGCTTTTGACATTTTCACATATAAATAATTAGTTTCCATTAGGATGAGTGAACATGTTCCACAGAGTGACGAGTAGATTGCTCTTGGTTACTATCCTTTCTTTGCAGATTTCATTTTGCAGAGATATTATAGCCATATGTTGCTAGCAACAAAGTCTACCAAAACACAGCTAGTACTGTGCAGTGAGCTAAATGCAAAAATATAAAAAAAATAAACAACAGAGAAACAATATTAAGCTATCAACAAAATTGCAACACCAACTTTTCGCAACTTCAAAACATCAAATTCACAATAGCAATACAGAAAACACTTTAAAAACATTAGCTATATTTAACAGATCCATTGTGATTCTGCTCTTGTAGTATTTTGAAACTGCTGTTACTATGAAGAGTGGTTATGCTAGCTAGCCAACTCACACATGAATGCAATAATGCCTTGGACATATTATGGAATATGAAAGATGAAAGTAAAATGTTTAAAAAGCACTGATTATCAGAAGCGACTAAAATGATACTCTTTTACAAAATAACAAGACCCTCTCAGTTTCTACCTGTAAACAAGTATTTGTCCACAGGTAGTGTACATGCAATTAGACACAAAAAGAATGAATAAAAATACAACAATAATACAATTATAAAAAGTTCAGCTTAATAATATGACAGTAAAATTGTCAAAATAATACTCAACAGAAGCATAAAAAATTAAAAGACTGACAAAGTTTTTAAAATGGTACTTGATCTGGTGATTATAGATATAGCTAAGCCTAACTTAATTATTTCTTTTAACGGTATTTTTAATCAATGTAGATGCAAATATTACAAGTTTTCTTTTTTAACCTGTCGTTCTTTTAGCAAGGTATTGATTCTTGTCGACAGTATCCACAGATTTTTATCCAATCTCTACCTAGTTCTATTCCAAATGCTCTTAATGCTTTTTTTCAGTCTGATAATACATTTTTAGAGTTCAGCTTTGCTATCTTTCCACAGAGTTAATATCATTAGCAAAATGGGAAAATTTGGCATGGTCTGATTTATAATGGAGTTTCATGAGTTTGGATAAGTTTCATATTCCATGAGGAGAAAAGGAATCTGATATTCTGGGACTGACACTTCATCTGAGAAAAAAGAAATTTTCCATTTGAAAAGACAAAGAATCAAACCTGAAATGTCAGTTACCCCTTCTTTTCCAGTATACAAACATACTTTTACTCATGAACTTCACTGTATAATTTTTACAAACACAAACCACCAATAGTTTCCTTGGATATTGTAATTTATGAGACAATCATAATGTTTTGCAAATTGACTTTAAGCAAAACAGGAAAAAATAACTTTTTTAATGCATGCTTATTATTATATTTTTTCAAAAAATCTATTACATAACTATTCAGGAGAATTGTATTATTTATATCTTCTTAGAATTATTCAATTGCATCATAGATGGTTCTTGATAAACTTTACAACACAGCCATTTTTCAGTCATAAGGTAGATGGATGGCTTGATAATGAAACATTTGGAAATGTACATAACTGAGAGATAATATAATTTGACTTTTAGTAAATAAATGTGTGTTGTTAATTGTTAGATTATACAGTTTGAAGTAAAAATTCAGCATATTTCATAAAATATTTTGACTAATAGATCTTTTTTGTTTCATCTAGCTAGCAAACATATTTTCTCAGTAGTATAGTGGGGGCCTTGCTTATCCAACCTCCCCATTTTAATATAACTGGTTGCCACTATTCCAACTATTCTGACAACATATGGCAATGAGGGAGCTTCTATGTGGTTATCTGTGAAGTCCTAACCAGAATGTCTTGAGATGTATAATGTCAGTTACTGTGAAATTAACCCATTTAGAAGAGCAGTAACTGAATTAAAAAAATCTGCACGAAGATGTGGACTGTGAAAGCTGCAGCAAATGCAACCTGTATAAGGGCAGTAAATCTGAATAACAACACACTGTACAGGGTATCCTTGAGTTCTGACAGACAACCTCTCTAGAGCTAGTGGCACAATAAAATGCACCCAGTCCATGCTGTAATGGCAATAGGGAAAGGGCATTCAGCCAAACAAAACCATGCCAAAATCATGACAGTCACAAATACAAAGAAAAACCTTAATTGTGTACATAGGACTGACACTCACCATGTTAGTGCTGCCCATAGAAGTGGGGTGGTTAGGTGGAAACATCCGGCCACGACTGAGAGCCCCTTGACTATCAAACAATCACACCAACTCGCCTCGTTTCAGATGAAGAAAACGGACATCAAACATCCCACCCCAGCACTGGAAACTTTCTTCTTCCTGTCAGGTGTAAAACTTTGGTGCTGTCACCATCCACATTGGCATGATGAAAGGTAGGTCTGGTAAAATTGTAGAGATGTTAAAGTAGAGGCAAGTGGATATGTACTGCATACAAGAGGTAAGATGGAGGGTAGCTTCAGCCAGATTCCTCATCGTTAACGAACACAGGTACAAATTCTTCTGGATGAGTAACAGCATTGAGCTGAGCAGAGTAGGCATACTGTTGGCAGAGAAACGAACAGATAAAGTAATTGAAATAGTCAGAATATGTGGCAGAACAATCAAGGGCAGACTAGTCATAGGCAACACGACAGCAAAGGATCTCTGCATATGCACTCAAATGAAGCCTGAGAGATGAGGTCAACTTGCAGACTATTTTGACAACAAATGATAGCGACCTCATTATCATAGTTGGTGACTTAAATGGACATGTTGGCTACTCTAATAGTATACATGGGGACTATGGATATAGTGCACAGAATGAAGAAGGAAATCAAATTACTTTGATTTCTGTGATGCAAACGACCTAATCATTTGCAATACTAACTTCAGGAAATCTGCCTGCCACCTGATCATCAATTAATCAAGTGAACATGCAAGCCAGTTAGACTTCATACTCACCAGGAAATGGATAGACAGCTGGCTGTGAATACTAAGTCTTTCCCCAGTGAAGAATATACCACTCAATATAGATTAATGATTAGTGACATCAGTGTAAGTGCTAGATGGATTCAGCAATACAGTCAATCTGGAAAAGGAAGGTATGGAAGCTGAAAGAACCCATAACCAAATGTTCAAAGAAGTACTAGTTGAAGTATATCATAAGAAGGAGGGAACAAGAGACTTAGAGCATAAGGGTCAACTGGGAGTTTCTATGTGACAATCTGCTGCAAGACTACATACAAGAAGTGTGGGTGAAACAAGGTCTAACCAAGATAGAGGGCAAAACAGTACATTAGATAGAACTATAATAGCTAAAATAAGTCTTATAAAGATTGGAAGGAAGCAGCAATGAACAATATCAGGTAGTATGAAGAGACACTAGATTTCAGGTATAAGTTTGAGGTTTATAGATTGTGAATCAAGATGTTATTGGGAAAAGGTGTGTATGGAATGAGAGTGGTGCACATGCCCTCATTCATGCCAAGAAGAATAAAACATGGAAAGGCTACTACAATAGATTGCTGATTAAGGAAAATGCAAAGAAGAAATAGGGTCCATTGCAAGTAGAAAATACAGAGGGAGCAAGTTTTGAAGAAGAGAGCTATAGAGTTACAAGTGCCATTAAGGATATGAAAGCAGAGAAAGTAACTTGAACTCATTAAAATGCCAAAAATATCTAGCAAAGCAGTATATGCACTTGTCACTCATAATCAATCAGGTAGTACAAAAGAGTTAAATTTCCAATGATTGATATGGTAGTAATATCATCAACTATTATAAAGACATGCAGTCTGGGTTTGTACCTGATGTCCTAAACTGAGCTGAGAGCAAGCCACTATATCTAACATTCACTACTGACCTGGAGATGGCCTCTGACAAGCAAATACCCTTTGTTGTCTAGCAGTCATTAAGAAAATAGATGTAGATGGATGACTTGTGAGAGTAATGCAAGTTATGCGATCAGCAAGGTGAGAACAGCATTGAGTTCAATAATTTAACATGCTAGTAGGTGTCTAGTAAAGCTTAATCTTCAGTTTCCCCTCCCATGCAAACTGTTTATTGTTGTACTCCAGCTATTAACACAGGGATTTAAAACCAAATCCTTAGGAAGTCTTGTATACTGATGATCTAGTTCTTAAATCTTGAAGATTTAAAGAAAAAAATTCTAAATGTCGAAGCAAAATATAGAGTTGGAAGACCTCAGCAGAAACTTAGTGAGGACTAAAATTTTAGTCAGGACTTAACTTAACACTTGGAGGTAGTTGTGCCCAATAAGCGGAAAAGAAGTAAGAGCTCTGTACTAAGTGCTACATGTAAATTATTGGTGCAAAAAGGGTGTAGTGAGAACAAAGTCAGGCTTAAGGCTGATCAATATGCTACTGCTCCTGGCTGTTAATCTTTACTCTCCCTCCAATATTATGTTTCCTAACATGTTATACAATCTATCATAAATTTTAAATTAATTATTTCTGTCATCCTATAAGTTTAAACTTAAACATTTCAACTATAACATATCAATATATTTACTATGGTTTACTTATTTTAAAACTAGAACTTAAATAATTGATTGACTTTTTCACCATCATACCATTAAGGATATATGTGTGTGTATATATATATATATATATATATATATATATATATATATAATGTAAACATAGACAAACACTTAACACACATTCACAAGTAAATACAGTACAGAAACATTCAACACATATTTGCTAGCAAAAATAGTAGACATAATTTAACAATGTATTTTAGTTACCTCTTTAGTATCATCACAGTCACAAGGTATTGTGGTTGGATCATCACTCAAGGTAAGTGAGTTAACCGGGTCAGATGATTCTTCACCATTGTTTAGATTAATTTTATGGAGCTGCAACAACACATAGGCATCTAATGCTGCAATGATGAACCATTCAAACAGTTCAACAATGAAAAATGGAAGTGAATAACAAAAACAAATGTCTAATATTTTCAATCCCTCAGATATTATCAATGTAATATATACAATCAATAGTGAATTTTAATTTAAGAAAACCCAACTAACAGCTGATCAATATTTGCAGTGAAGTCTAAGATGACCAAAGTCAGTATATCTCAGTGTAATCAACAGCAATTCTCAAACATTATCATCATTTTAACATCCATTTTTCCATGCCTGCATGGGTTGGATAAAGTTTCTATGACCAGATGCCCTTCCTGTCACCAACCTTTACTTGTTTTCAAGCAGATATGTTTTTGCAGGATACTGGAAATGAATGCTGCTACTTGTATAATGGTGATGCTCATTTACATCATCAGGCTTTGCCAAGATAAGTACACACATGCACACACAATAAGCTTCTATCAGTTTTCTGTCTACCAAATCCACTCAGAAAGTTTCGTTAGCCCAGGACTATAGTAGAAAACACTTGCCTGAAGTTCCACACTGGGACTGAACCCAGAACCATGTGGTTGGATGGGAAGCAAACTTCTTAACCATACACTATGCCTGTATCTATATATAATGTTACATAATAATAAACAATTGCTTGATTATTGCTGTTCTGAGTTCAAGTTCCCATATAGACATAAATAATGGTAAAAATATTTACATGGTGGCCTTGTTTCATTTCTATTATCAACACACCAGAAAGTACTCAAATTTGTTGACTTCAATCTTCTCATCATAAAGATGTGACCAATATGAATATTGATTAATGTAGATTTGAAGACATGCACTTACAGTACAATTTCAGTACATTCAGAATCAATTCATGTTAGGTTTTCTAAAAGGATTTCTAAAGAATGTTAAAGTCATCAAAATTAAGCTTACTATATGTGTGCGAGTGTGTGTACAAATATATACACACACATATATATACACATACATATATCAACATCCATGATTTCATGGGTCAGACTAGATTTCCTGAGGCACACTTTCTACATCTGGATGACCTTCCTGCCACTAACCCTCACTTGTTTACAAACAAGCTAATACTTTCTCATAGCCAGACATGTTTTCACAAGAGATGGGAAATAAAAGAACACTGTTTGTATGATAATGACACTTGTTTACAACTCTTGTGAGATATCAAGTCAAGGAGATACAAACACACACATACAAACCTCTCTATGCACATGCACACACACACACATAGGTTTATATATACAACTGACTTCTCTCAGTTTCATCCATGAAATCTACCTACAAGACATTAATTAGCCCAAAGCTGTAGTAGAAGATGCTCAAAGTGGCATGTAGTGGGATTGATACACACACATATAAAGCTAGATAAATAGATAGAGAGAGTGAGACAGACAGACAGAGACAGAGAATATAGATATTCTTTAATGGATTTTATTTTTATAACTTTAAATCTATATTATGATTCCACACTAGAATCTGAAAAGATGTTAATCTGAGTAGATTATGTGTATTCAAAGATGCACCAAATCTCAAATTTACAAAAAAGAGGAAATGACGAAATAAGATGCTAAACAGATTAATATCTGCCAAATCAGATTGGAGCCTGGTGTAGCCATCTGGTTCACCAGTCCTCAGTCAAATCGTCCAACCCATGCTAGCATGGAAAGCGGACGTTAAACGATGATGAACACTATGCCACATCTTTAATGATAGAGTTTCTAAATATGTGTTGCTATTTTTTGTTTAACCATATTGAACAAAAGCGTTATTAACTTCACCACTTTACCTTTTATTCAAACATAATGTATATAGGATTGTCAATGCATCTGCTTTTAAGATAGAATGACATTTCATTGTGCTTTCTAGCAGATCACATGACTGAAGCATAGACCTTCATTGCCTGCATATGTGTGTGTGCGTGCATGCGTACATTGTTATTATTACTACCAATATCTTCAAGAAGTTATTTAAGACTATTTGTTTCAACAAGTTATTATTACATACCTGCATAGATAACTTGACATTTTCGAAGAGGTCGCCTTTCCCAACAAGAAATTTGATATGCTTTATTTAGAGGTCGACTAAAATGCTGTTCTACTAGTCCGCTAAGGCCTTTATGTTTAACATTTGAGGACTTCACAATTTGAATGGAATTTGATGGAAATAAAAATGAAAAATGAAAAAAAAAAAACAATTTTTAAACAAACAATTTTATGCAAAAGATTATTCTAAGAGAATTGAAGTTGTGATGTTTAAGTATTACCTATTCACAAAAACATTAAATATAAAATTGAAGTGAAGTAATAATTAATATACAAAGTAATTGCTCACAAGTGTTTTATATTAGTCAATTTAACCAGTAGAGTAACTGATTAAATGTATGGCATTATGTAGGTATATCTCTTTATGCCCTGAGTGCAAATTCCACCAGATTTAAGTTTAACTTTCATTTTTCTGAGAATTATAAAATGCACACCTCTCAAGTACTGAGGTCATTTAAATCAACAATATTACTCCCTTAAAATGCCTATTTTAGAAAACAATTACTTATAACACTGTGCATCATGATTTTTGTCCTTGAATAGCAACTGTTATTTCCTATTTGCTTACCCCTTGAAAGTATGAAAATGGCTAATATTTCCTTCAAACTTTGCTTTTGTTATGATATTTATTCAAACCCTAAAGAATCCCTCTCAACACATGGCTATAATATTCTCCCAATACTTCTGTTCATGATCAGTGATGCACATATCATCAGCCACTAAGGGACATGCTCAAGTGGTTGATGTCAAGCAACTGACAAGCAAATCTATGGTATTAAGCAGAATATTTGCTACAATGGTATTTCTTTTTCAGCAACTCAGTACTGTATCTGTTTGAAATGTAATGGAAAATAGGTCAGTTTCAAAACATTGATGTCAAGGTCTCAAAAGCAAAGTTTGAAGGGAATAACAGTCATTTTCTTTGATTTCTAGATAGAAGCAAATAGGAAATAACACTTACTGACCAAAGACAAAAAGAAATAAAAATTTTGTTTTACAGTATAAATTGCTTTAGGCTCAGATGCACGGTAAACAAATGACATCAAACAACAACCAGAAGACATTTCTAGATTTACTAGAAATCATTGCTTGATTTATTTGAAATCATTAACATTATTCTCTAATTTAAACATCCAGGAATTACTGTGCAGTTAAGAAGTTTATTTCTTAGTCATTCAACCACAAGCTTTTGGGTTTGATATCACTGATAGGTACCTTGGGCAAGTGCCTTCTTCAATAGACCTTAGCCAAATAATGCCTCATGAGCGAATTTGGTAGATGGAAACTGAGTAAAAGAAAGCTCATTGTGATGTTTGTGTTTCTCAGTGCTTCACAACTAGTGTTAGATTGTTTGTGACCCTATAACTTAGTGGTCTAGCAAAAGAGACTGATAGAATAAGTACTAGACTTAAAAATAGGTGCCAGAGTTGATTTTATTGACTAAACCCTTCAACACAATACCCTAGCACAATCATACTCTAATGACTGAAACAAGTAAAAGATTAAAAATAGCTTCCAGGGCAAATTATTTGCTCAGACATTATATAACAGAATCCTCATCTTAATTCCAGCTGTTGTATCAACAAGCAATCAAAAGTTCTTTAATTCTCTGTGTAAAGCAATAGTATTTGCAATGTTACAACATTTGTTGGAACATTGGCAGCATACAGTAGCACCGGAGGTAAGCACTTGATCAGAGATACAGTTCACCAAGAACTTAGTTCAACATTATAGTAAATGTTCTGCAGATAGAAACACAAAGGGTTGCCTCAGTGTATGATATTCTTTTATTTGTTTCAGTCATTTGACTGCAGCCATGCTGGAGCACCGCCTTGAAGAGTTTTTGTTAAACAATTTGACCCCAGGACTTTATTTTTTAAGTCCTAGTACTTATTTTATTGGACTCTTTTGCCAAACTGCTAAATTACAGGGACGTAAATACACCAACACCGGTTGTCAAGCGATGATGGAAAAAAACAAACACAGACACATAGATACACACACACAATGGGCTTCTTTCAGTTTTTGTCTACCAAATCCACTCACAAGGCTTTGGTTGGCCCAAGGCTATAGTAGAAGACACTGAACTCCGAACCATGTGATTGGGAAGCAAGCTTCTTACTACAATCATTTCTAATTTATCTTTTAAAAATAAACTGGTGCCTTCTTCCAACATCTCAGTAAAAAGAATAAAAACAAAAAAATATGTGCACTTCTGCACCTGGCCATTTTGCTTATACACACACATACATACAAGTTAATTTTTTTTCTTCTCATTGTCAAAAGACTAATATTTGTAGGGAAAAGGTATTGTGAATTTAAATGATTTCAGTGTATTACTGGTACTTATTTAATTGAATCTTAAATGGTTGAAAGTCAAAGTTAACTAGGCATTTGAAATCAGAACAATTAAGGAAGACATTACAAATAGTACAATAGTTAGCCCAGCACTCTACAGTTTCAACTAACTCTATCATCTTTACACATAATATGAAAATAGTAATACCTTTTTAACTGTTGTCTGAAGATCAATGATGTTGGAAAATTCCTTTGTATCAATAAATGGGAATGTGACTGCAATTATATTTAAATCTTGTGTGAAACTATAACCTGAAAGAATAAAAATTTAAGAAGTTAAAGATATTTGTTTCAAGCAACAAGCACAAGAGGTTAACAGAGAATTATGACACACATTTCTTAAAGATGCAATAAAGCAACTGGAAATTGAAATCTGATTGCAGACTTGGATTGTCAATAATTACTTCTATTCCTTGACAATCATAAAATAAATTTAAAATATCAACAGTAATAAAAGAGTCACAGACAATGAAGAATCAAATATAAATGATAAAATGCTAAGGCTGAATGAGCCAATGAAGGAACATTTATGTTACTGAACTGCTGTAATGCAGCAACCAAGTCTTTGCACCAAACTATTTTGTATATTTACAATGAAATTCATATACTTTAAGTTTCAGATCTGAAGACAGCTTGCAACTGACCATTGATAACATATTGATTAGACTTTGGTCAAATATTTTAAACTATAAATGAACTCAGGTATGACTGATTAGGGATATTCAAAAACTCCTCTTTTCCCAGTCCACCTCACTGTAAATTAAATAACAGAAATTGTAAATTTGACATTCTCATCATCATTGTTTAACGTCCGCTTTCCATATTAGCATGGGTTGGACGATTTGACTGAGGACTGGTGAAACCAGATGGCTACACCAGGCTCCAATCTGATTTGGCAGAGTTTCTACAGCTGGATGCCCTTCCTAACGCCAACCACTCAGAGAGTGTAGTGGGTGCTTTTACGTGTCACCCGCACGAAGGCCAGTCAGGTGGTACTGGCAACGGCCACGCTCAAAATGGTGTATTTTATGTGCCACCCGCACAAGAGCCAGTCCAAGGGCACTGGCAACGATCTCGCTCGAAAATCCTATGAAGGCCAGTCAGGCGGTACTGGCAATGGCCACGCTCAAAATGGTGTATTTTATGTGCCACCCGCACAAGAGCCAGTCCAGGGGCACTGGCAGTGATAGTTAAAAAGCTCTAAGGTCAAATGTTACCAAGACCTTTTGGAAGAAACATTTCATTTAAAGTGTTTCAGGGGCCAAAAAAATGATTTAGAACATGGGAGGAGAACAGATAAAAATTGTCTCTTGAACATATAAAAATTAAGAAAAGAATACACCTACCTAATTTCACGACGGTTTTATTATTAAAAATTTTGTTAAAAAAGTGTGTCCAGTCATCTTTGGAAAGAATTTGTGCCAGTGTTATCACGTCAACAATGTAGATGCACTCAAGCAGTGCAAGTTGTATGAGTGCAATACTAAAATGAACAACGACAAGAAATTATATGGCAATGGAAAACAAAACAAAATATTTCATTTAAGAAAATTGTTACTCTATATTGAATAGGATTATGTACATTCTTGTTTCTGCATATTTGCATATAATTTTTCATAAATGTTTTATTCCTAAATACCTTTACATACGAACAATAACTGCTCACTTTGAATGGTATCTACCTTAAGTTAAATAATTTAAGGCAAGTAAAGTACATTTTCTTTCTTAGAGAATACAAATTTATTATGTGATTTAAATCTAACATCTAATAAATGTCTAAGCTTTAAACCCTACAGTGACCAATAATTAAGGACAGTAAATTAAATATGGTGCCTTACAATGATTTGAATCCATTTAATCTTATTGGTCTAACACTTTCATCACACATCTTGCTATTCTTTTAACCCTGATATGAACAGTGAATTAAATATCATCAACAATATAAAGTAAAATGACAGCTTGTGAATAAAATGGTGAATTAACTGAAAGCAGATCAAGAGCAGATGACTGACATCATCATAATCATCATTGTTTTATGTCCGTTTTCCATACTGGCATGGACTGGATGGTTTGACTGAGGTCTGGAAAGCCAGCGGCTGCACCAGACTCTAATCTGAACTGGCAATGTTTCTACAGCTGGATGCCCTTCCTAATGCCAACCACTCCGAGAGTGAAGTGGGTGCTTCTTATGTTCCACTGGCACAGGAGCCAGTCAGCCGGGCCTGGCATTGATCATGTTCCGATGGTGCTTTTTACGTGCCACTGGCATGGGAGCCAAAGGCTTATCATCTATTTTTCAGTCTGATCACAATAATGCAATTAATAGTAGGAGCATTGTTAAAAACATTTGCTACCATACAGTGTATCTGGATAAAGTTAGCCTGCTGAAGCCAATTCTCTTTATAAGAGAATTTGTATGCTAGCATGCTAATGAAGCATTTGTCAGTGTTACTGCTGCTTGTAGCAATGAATCCACTACCGTGCTACCTTTTGGTACCTATGCAGAACTAGGTGGCTTTAGCTAGTTAGAGTATGTTGGTCATCAAAAGAGACGTGACACAAACAGTCAATTCTTTGGCTGTTAGAGCAATACTAGATTAACTTAGCTCCTGGTAGCTCTTTTTAAATAAAACAGAGATGCTTCTTTTAAAAGAAAAATAAATTCAATTCCAAAAACTAGACAAAAGACAATATGCATGTCAAAATGCCAGGAGCAAAAGTAGAGATTGTGTAAGAAATTTTGTCAGGAATTTGATGTTTCCTCATTCTACTGATGTAGATAAATAGGCATTAGATAGTTTGCTACTGAATTAATCAACAGTTCAAGTGAAAAGTATGAATCTGAATACTTAAGTACCTGTTTCAACATATACCAAGCATTAAAAAAGATCAAAAGCAAAACAAACAAAAATAATAATATAAACTTACCTATAAAAATTATAGTTTTGTAAAACATATCTAAATAAAATGTTCTTTTTATAATAATTAGCTTTTTAATGTTTAACAACTTTCTTGGAGGTGATGAGTTAAACAGAAAGATTAGCATTAAATCTAGAAATTAAAGTAAAATATTTAAATTGTTTAACCCTTTAGTATTTAATACAGACATATCCGACCCAAAATTTTCTCCATGTTTTATGTTCAAACTGATCGGATTCGGTCTCTCACATCCACCTAACAATGTCATTGTAAAAATATACAATCACATCATTGAAATCTCAAAGCTACGAGATAATGCATGATTAATTCAAAACAATCTGAATGAATAGGTATTACATTTGATAGAATAATAATCATCATCATCATTTAGCATCTGCATTCCATGCTGGCATGGGTTAGACAGTTTGACTGAAACTGGTTAGCTGGAGAGCTGCACCTAGTTCCAATCTGATCTGGCATGGTTTCTATGGCTGGATACCCTTCCTAACACCAACTGCTCCTGGAGTGTAATGGGTGCTTTTTACATGCCACTGAGATAGACACCAGTTACATGACACTGGCATTGGCCACAACTTGGCTTGACAAGACCTTTAGGCAATATACCATGCTTGAGCATGGTATTTTGCCAAAGGTCTTGGTCAATTATCACCTCTGTGAGGCCCAACATTTGAAAGGTGCTTTTTACATGCCAGCAGCACAAGTAACTGTTATGTGAGGCCAGCATCCGCCATGACTATGGTTTGCGAAAGGGTTACACTGAGTTTCGCACAAAGTTTACTAAAAAGCTTATAATTTACTTTTAATTTAATTTAGCTAAATGAAAATACAAACCACTTCCACTTCAAATTTTAGTGGCTGTCATTACAATCAAATTACTTGCACCAACATGCATACAATACCAAGTTATTTAGAACCTATATTAATAACATGGTAATCTTGTCAAAAATAAACAAAAAACTGTCAAATTACTGAAGACCTTACTATAAAATTTAAAATTACAAAAATGGGTTGATGGTTACCATGTCTTACCTATCTCGGTTAGTTTCTGAATTAAATAAAGTTTGCCATTCTAGATCAACACCAACAATGGAGCCAGGCTGGAATGAAATTGTATATCAAATTGAATTTTTATCTCAACAGAGTTTTTCAGAAGTTTTAAAGTTTATTATTCTTTTACTGGCTTCATTTTCTCAACTGTGGCAATGCTGGAGTACTGTTTTATTGAATGGTTAAGTCCTCCTTGACATAAAAACTCAGAATAAAATGCTCCAAAGTATGTTAGTTCAATGTTAGCTACACACACACATGTACACAATGATAACATGAATTTTGACAGAAATTTAGATGAAAGTACAAAAAGTATAGTATGGATGATCTCCCTACTATATTATTTTGATAACTGTGAATAAGGGAAAATGGAGCACCTGATAAAATTTGAATGGAATACTGACCCTTTCATGACCATGTTTCTAATGAAATATATTGTTATTGTTTCAATAAATTTATAAGAACTTTGTAAAATAATTTACTTTTTCATCATTTAGATAGTTTGGAACATAACAAAAAGTTTTGAATTTAAATTACAAAGAAGCTCTTAGCTAAGAATAGGCCTTTGTACCTAACATTCGTCAGCCTAGGAAAGGCTTGGTACTATGCTCTGTAGTCTGATGGTTGCTAAGAAATCTTAATACAGAGGAACAATTTGTGAAAGCCATGGAAAGATGTCATCAAAAAGCTGAAAGTTAGTAATGAGTTCAACAAAGAATTTAACATACAGATTGATGTCCAGTAGCCATGTTGCTCAATTACCATCTGTTTTTTTAGAGTTCTCTAGGCCATAACACAGGACTTTAAGACTATCTGTCCAGGAAAACTCCTGTATACCAATGACCAAGATCTCATACATGAATCTGTTGAATATTTAGAGAAGAAATTCCAAACATAGAAGTAAAGCCTAGAATCTAGATGATCAAAGTAAACCTAGCAAAGAAAAAGGTGTAAGCAGGGAAGAAGCTTGGATGCTACAACCAACAAGGAAATGGCATGCTCAAAATGTAGAATGTAAGAACTCTGTACTGTGCACCAAATGTAAACTATAGGTGACTGTAGGATCACAGGCAGATCAATAGAAAAGAAAGACTTTATATCAAATAGATGCACAGGAGTAGTTAGCAATAACTGCTTGTCAAATAAATTCTTTCAAATGTTCTGAAAGCTCTGTAGAAGTAACCAATAGTATGCATGATCTAGGTGACAGAATTAGCAAAAGAGGATGTGCTTAAAGCATAGTACTCGGAATAAGTATAGAGTGAAAAGTTAAGGGAGTTATTTGCTCTACAAGCAACAGAAAGGTTCTCTCGTCATGTGCAGTGCAGATTGTATGATGCTTGTATATAAAGTACAATGCAATATAATAGCAAACATGGGCACTAAATATTAAGGAAAGTTGGGAAAAACATGAAGCAAGTACAATACACAAGAATATAATGTTAGTTTGCATGAACAACAGAGCACAAAAAAGTTGAGAGAAAATTAGGTACGAGAAAATTCAGATATAGTGTGCTTGAGGGAAGACATTATTGGTACAGATATGTGACGTGTATGTAGGATGACGGTCAAGTAATGAAGTATTAAGCAATTTGAGTGGAAGAAACATTCAGAAAAGGAAGGCCAAGGAAGACACAGAAAGAAGTGATAGAAATTGATTTCAAGGGGCTGGACCTCATAAAAGAGATGACAAAGGACAACATGGGGTGACATAGAGCTACGGAAGACCCAATGCAAACACAGAAAAGAAGGAGTAAAATTGACGATATTGGTGGCAGTAGTAGTATTGGTGATGCGGTGGTGTTGGTGGTGAACTCACTTGAGATAAATGTTCTATACACTGCTGGAATTTTTCTTTATTCTTTATCATCAAAATCTTTGGTCGTGGGTGTGGAAAATAATAGTATGGATGGGTGGAATCTTCAACTTCATCACTTTCTTCATCATCTGTACTCCATAAAAGATCATCTTCTGTGACTTGTAACGGTTCATTCCTGAAAAAGAAATTTCAGCTGTTTTAACAAATTAATTAATACAACCACATAAAACTTAATTATAGTTATTGTTGTTAAATAGTTGCAAACAATTGTGATCACTTAATTAATACATTAATCAATACTATATATCATTATCTACAAAAGAGAATTTTTCATAAAAAAATGAATATTATGTTGAATGTAGTAACAATCTGAGAAATAGTTAAGTGGCTACTGAAGAATTATAAGCAATTAAAATCAGGCATATTGTTTCAATAAGAACTAAGTATTAATTTCTTTTCTTTCTACAATACAGGGTTTTCAGGCTAAATTTGATATTTGTTTTATGTCTCCTTTTTTCAGGAACAGCTTGATATATTGGTGAAGAGTCAACAGTGTTGGAGAGCATAAGGGATTAAAGTTGTAGTTGAGGAAAAGTTAGCTGACATGGAAGACTGGAAGTCGTCTGACTATTGGGAAAGAGTGACTTGTATCATGATGATTCATGCAAAGTATCAAAATCTCAACATCACAACAGCTACTTAATGCTCTGTGAACGCTGTAAAGACTGTAAAACATGACAAAGACTACAAAGTCATGGCCATTAAGAAAAATCATAGCAGGTGTTCTGACTGCATCGACATACCAGAATTCATCCCCACATCTTTGAACAACATTATAGGCTCAATTCAGATGGCTATGTAAAGCTGCTGGAGACAGTGGTCAATCCTTGGTTGGAGAGGGTTGCTGCTGGAAGGCTATATGTGTGGCAGCAGGATTCAGCTCTTTGTCATGCCCCCAGAAAAAGTCAGAAGTGGTTGTCAGAGAAATTCTACGACTTCACCAGCTCAAATTTCTGGCCTCCTGAATACCTCAATTGAAAACCTATGGATTACTACGTGCAGAGCACAGTTGAGAAAAACACTAATCATTTTGTGTGCAACACCAAGGCTGAGGTGATGGCCAAGATCAAGAAGGTGCTTGAAGATACTTCCCAGGGACACTATGAGGAATGCATGCACCAACTTCCAGAGCCGTCTTGAGGCAATGGTGAAAGCTGGGGCGACTACTTTGCGTAAACTGTTATCTCCTAACCATAATCATCATTATCATCATTTAACACCCGCTTTCCATGCTGGCATGGGTTGGACAGTTTGACAAAAGACTGCACTAGGCTTCAGTGCTTGTTTTGGCATGGTTTTTACTGCTGGATGCCCTTCCCAACCCAGCCTCTTTACAGTGTGGACTGAGTGCTTTTTATGTGGCACCAGCAGAAGCAAGGTCAGTTTTGGCATGGTTTTTACAGCTGGATGCCCTTCCAGATGCCAACCTCTTTACAGTATGGACTGGATGCTTTTTACGTGGCACCAGCACTGACAGGGTCACCAAGTAACTTGCAACACAAGAGGATATTGGTGGAAGTGATCTTGTGCCAGGTGATGAGAGGTTAGAGTGTGACAGAGAGGCAGAGACAGGTGTCTAGTTGTTATGTTTTGATTTTTTTAAATGTTTTATTTATGGATGGGATATTGCGTTTTTTTTTTTTAATGCAAATTATCAAATTTAGCCTGAAAACCCTGTAGGTATGACTGAAATTTGTTCAACTGGAATTTATTTCATCAACCCAGAAATGATGAAAGGCAAAGTCAACCTTGGGCAAAATTTGAACTCAGAATGTAAAACCAGAAGAAATGCCATCAAGCATTTTGCCCAGGCATGTGAATGATTTTGTCGGCTCAATGCCTTTAGGAACTTTGAAATAAAAGAAACCTACAAACAACGTTGTCGCTCTTGTTGTAAATCAATGGGCCAATCTTCATCATCAAGGTTGAAATCATTGGCAAATCTTGCAGCTTCTTCTATCATCCCTAGTAAACAAAGTTTCTGTACCACTTTTTTCTGTGTACTTATACAATCTGCAGAAATATACTTCAAGAGGAAAAAAAATAGCCAATTAAAATTAATAAAAGAAATAATCATCATGTTTTAATTATTTTACAGACTCAATATATTAACAAATTTTCATCTCAACTGCGAACATCAGTACTATTAGTGGTTTAACATCCATTTTTCCCATGCTCGTGTGGGTCAGATGGAGTTTATTAAAGCAGATTTTTCTATGGAAGAATTCCTTTCCTGTTGCCAACCCTCACTTGTTTCCAAGCAAGAAAAATATTTCCCCATAGCCAGACATGATTTTGCAGAATATTGAAAATGAATGACACGGCTTGTATGACAGTGATACTCATTTACAACTATCACATGATGTCAAGACAAGGAGATATAAACATACACACTCTCACACACGGGTATGTGTATGTGATTTAGTATGTGTATGCATACATATATACAATGGGCTTCTTTCAGTTTCTGTCTATCAAATCCACTTACAAAGCTTTTCTACAATAGTAGGAAACACTTGCCCAAGATGCCATGCAGTGGGGACTGAACTTGAAATCATGTGGTTGAGAAGCAAACTTTTTAAAATACATCTAAAACAATGCTAAAATATCATGCATCAATATCATGTTTCTTTCTAATGTATGCACAATTACCCATTTTCTGTATGGAAACATACTTGACACAAAACTTACTAAACTAAATATTTCTCCATTGCTAAAAATAAAAGTTATTTAATAATCTCAATCTTGTACAAGTTTAACTTATTCACAACATAAAAAATAATGAAAAATTGAAAACTTACCACAATCAAATCTCTCCAGTTGCAATAACTTGTTACCTAGAATTGAAATAATAAAATTCACTTAGTAAATTAGAAGAATACAAATTAATAAAATTGTTTCACATGACTTCAGGAAAAGTTGTTCAGCTGGATAATTCTTTCAGCTATTTTTACTTCAAATTAAAGAAAAGAAATCATTTGGAAAAAACTGTAAAGAAAAAAATAATTTACAACACCAAGTTAATAAAGCAAAAATAAAATTTTGAAATTACCTTTTTAATATATAAATGTGAAACGTATGAAATGAAGCCCATTCTGTGTGATAATAACAAGTTGGGACAAATTCCTAGAAAAATAATTAAAATGACTTTAGTACCCAGTCTTAATATCCACCTCATCTTAGGAGGTGCTATTAACACTAAAATAGGAGATAAGTTAAATTTAACACATTAATTTAGCTATGATTAGGTAGAAGTCAGATGATCTGATAGGTGCAGAAATGGTGATGGTTTGGTAATGACTGGGTTTAGAAGTGAGAAAGGAACCATAGATGAGAAAGGGGATGTTAGCAGTTATTGGTAGAGTGTGAGAGAGTTGAACTTAACAAAGAATTCGTTCTACACTTACAACACTGGTATGGGAGTTTGACAGCCAAGAAGGGTTGTGATTACTGAAATCACCAAGGGGGATGAAGTAAGACAGAAGACTTCAAGGCAGGAGTGAAAGGTTTTACAGTTGCTGAGGAGTTCAAAGAGTGGCAGTGACAGCAGATGAATTCATAAGAGTAACTAGAAGTCCTTCTTATAGATTTCCAGGTGGGAAAGGTGAATGAAGGGTAGAGTAGACAGCACCTTTCAGAAATTAGACTACAGTGAATAACCTGGGAAAAAGAGACAGACTAAAGAAAAAGAGTGAGTGGTTTATGTCACAGGGAGGAACAAAGTTTGTAGTTTTTGTGTTAGTAAAAAGTGATGTGTGGGATCCAGATTGGACTGAAGTTCATGAATGTTCATAGACAAGAAAGGGGAATAGTCCAGAAGATTAGATGATTGTGAAAGGTACTTGTGGCTAAAAAGGACCATAAGAGATAGGGAAAGAAGTGGTACAAGCAAACTAGAAAGTGTTTATGCTTCAGACAAAAAAATACAAGTTAAAGATGAATTGATATACAGTCTAATACAGAACAGTCTAACTTAGCCAGCATGTAAAAATGAATGTTAAAATACATATGATTATAACAATGATGTGATGATTTTAAATTATAGCTGGTAATTTTATTAAGTAGAAACTGAAATATAAGGTAGCTAACTCACCTTTAGGAAATTCATACAGTTTCACAATCTTACCCAACCACTTTTTAACAATATTTCGAGAAAGTCTACCATGGAAATGTGAGTGTCTCCTACAAATAAATAAGCATTCAACCTTGTTAGTGATTGTGAAGAAAAAAAAAAAGAGAAAATATCTCTGACTAAAAAGATGAAAACTGGTTATGGTATATTCAAAAATACATGTACAATGTTCTTAACAAACATATCATACTGTTTACAAACAATTGTGTTTCCTAATCTACTAAACAAATTGTTTTCCAAACAATTAAAATATTTTAGAATCAGTTTACAGTAAAAAAAAAATCCCAGATAAATGCCCACAGCTGAAGTACAAAACTATTTGAGTTGTACTATTTAAACCTTGTTTATATGACTTTAAGGATGCTAAAATAATAGATGAAATGGAAATGAAAGTCTTGCATTAAATACTCTCCCTACATATGAATAACATACAGCTGAAACCTTCAAACTAACAACCAACAGTAAGTCCCCAATATATATATTCTCATGGCAACCTCATATATATTTCATTACCAAAACTACATCACAAAAGTTAGGATTACTCAGATCCTTTACAAAAATCTAGAGCACTGCAGAGAGTGCTACTGCTAATATACAAACACCCTAAACTATCAGTTTCATGTGTTAGTCAATGGCAACCATCAGCTCTGGTTTCCCCTGATATAAATCTATGATAAGAGATTTTACTGCTCTGAACAAGTAAACTGTGTAAATTTGAGTGTGGTTAATGCCAGTACCGCCTGACAGTAGCACATAAAAAGCACCCACTACACTCTCAGAGTGGTTGGCATTAGGAAGGGCATCCAGCTGCAGAAACTTTGCCAGATCAGATTGGAACCTGTAGCAGCCTTCCGGCTTACCAGCCCTCAGTTAAACCGTCCAACTAATGCCAGGATGGAAAGCGGACGTTAAATGACAATGATGATGATGATGATGAATCTAAGCTTTATTGTACTCCTTCACTGTTCCAATGAAAAGTTAAAATTTTAGTTGAACACATTCACAAACACAAATACGAGAATCTTTTCCAAATCTTAAAAACAAAAATAAAGATACTAATCTGACTACTTTAAGCAAAAGAGATTCCAACTGCAAAAGGGTGCAGCATTGTAATTTAGACAATATTACCATCTCGATATCAAATAACCCCATAACCAAAGTTATACCAAATTATAATTATACAACTAATTATTAATACTTACTAAACCTAGATTCTTTTAAAACCATATTTTCATCATCATCATCATCATCATCGTTTAACATCTACTTTCCATGCTAGCATGGATTGGACGATTTGACTGAGGACTGGTGGAACCGGATGGCAACACCAGGCTCCAATCTGATTTGGCAGAGTTTCTACACAGCTGGATGCTCTTCCTAATGCCAACCACTCAGAGAGTGTAGTGGGTGCTTTTACATGCCACTGGCACGAAGGCCAGTCAGGCGGTACTGGCAACAGCCACGCTCGAAATGGTGTATTTTACGTGCCACCCGCACAGGAGCCAGTCCAGCGGAACTGGCAACAAACTCGCTCGAATGTCTTTTCACGTGCCACTGGCACAAGTGCCAGGAAGGCGACGTTGGTAACGGTCACGCTCAAATGGTGCTCTTTACGTGCCACCGGCACGAAAGCCAGACAGCTGGTGCTCTGGCAATGATCACGCTCGGATGGTGCTCTTAGTGATTTACTGGTACTGGTGCCATCACGATTTTCTAATCAAAAAATAAATATTTGGTATCATATGTTTGTGTATATTGTTTGTATCTGTATGAGTGAATAAATATATATATATAAAATATATGAAGGTTCATTACCTGAGAACATCAGCTTCAAAGTCTTCATCAAGCATGTTGTCAAAGAATCGAACAACATTTTCTCTGTTTGATACATCTTCCTCCATAAACTTACAAAATTTTCCCCACATGTTTTTCAGTATAAAATTCAAACATTTCTGGATAAAAGTATATAAAATAACATAACTGAGATTAACAAAGTAGCTAAATCAGATTTATAATAAAACTAAAACACAATTACATCAATTTAATGAAGCAAAAATAAAGTAACATTCATTGCCAAAGACCACAACATGATGGTTATCAATAAATGAATCTATATACATAAACCAGTAACAGAAAACTCAAAGAGTATAAAAAGCAGGATAGCCTGATTAAATGTAAGTATAGGGAGGCTAAAAAGACCTGGATGAATGAACAGTGTGAAGAAATTGAAAGGCTATTCCCAGTAGGATACAAGGTGCATCAGAAGATAAATGAGATCTCTGGGAGAAAGTCAGGATGCACAAAATCTGGATGTATCAGTAACTTTGCCTAGTTTTCTTGACTCTAATGAGGGTCCAAAGATCCTGCCATCAAAGCTGCTGGGCCAGATGCAATTGTCATTGGTTTCACATTTTGGCACAAGGCCAGTAATTTCAGGGGAGGAGGTAAATTGATTACATCAGCCCCAGTACTCAACTGGTACTTTACAAAGGTCACCCATGTCCACAATGTAGGGCATGGCATTAAAGAGAGAGAGAGAGAGAGAGAGAGATATTAAAAAAAGCAATCTTGATTAACAACATCATCAATCCAACAATCATCATTATCCAAGAAAAGAAAACATCTCAGTATTTAGTCAGAAAAATCATTTGTAAAAGTGCTCATTATATGTTTCAAACAGACTGCAGACCCCAATATCCATTTAGAAATCTTAGATTTCATAAAAACTGAAAACCTATCTCTTCACTAGTTGCGGACATTATTTTCTGAATCTGAACTAAATAGCTGTATGATTTGTCCATTACAGCAGCTAAATTTGCCTCATAAATTTTCTTTTGCATTTAAAATAGAGATTAGCCTTACAAGATACAAAACAATATCAATTATATTGGTACCATGATAAAATGCACCCAGTGTACTCTATAAAGTTGTGGGTGAATGAGTGAAGACCTTTTAGTTTTATCAAAGACATGATGTTTCTATTGTTGGTGATAGGAAAGACATCCAGTCATAGAAACAACCCATCTAGAAGAGCAGTAATTTTGAATATGAAGTGATTTGGCTCCTGAGAGCTGGCCAACCCATGTCAATGAGGAAAATATGAGGTCCGATCAATAAGTATCCGGACTGTTGCCATAATAATGAAGCTAAAGCATGCAGAGTGAAGCCACTTGGCACAGATTGACCTTCACCTCTGCTGTGCATACACACTAAGTTTTAATGTTCTAGCTCACTTCCCCTATTTACAGCAGTGCTTGGAAGTAACGTGATTTTTGCATTGACCATCACAGAAAAAGTTGTCATGATGATACCTGCTCAGAGGCCTACACAAAGTTGCAGAAAGTGTATGGAGAGGAGTGTATGAGTGACACACAAGTGTATGAATGGTTCAGACATTTCCAAGATGGCCGAAAAAAATGTCAAAAGTGATGAACGTTCTGGGAGACCTGCAACCAGCAGAACTGAGAAAAACATTGCAGATGTGCATGCAGCTGTGAGAGGAAATTGTTGAATCACCATCTGTGAGTTATCAGGGGCTGTGTAGATTAGCTACAGTTCAGTTCAGTCCAATATCACTGAAGATTTGGGTATGAGATGCACGTCTGCCATGTTTGTAGCAAAACTGCTTTCAGCTGACCAAAAAGACACTCAGGTTTCAGCTGCACAAGATCTCTCTGATTGTGTCGAAAACAATGAAAATCTTTTGGAAACTTTGCATAGGCCTCTGTTCAACTTTCTCCGTCATGGTCAATGCGATGATCACATTACACACATTACTTCCAAGCACTGCTGTAAATAGCAGAAGAGAACTAGAACGTTAAAACTTAGTGCACATGCACAGCAGAGTTCAAGGTCAATCTGTGCCCAGTGGCTTCACTTTTTGTGCTTTAGCTTCGTTACTGTGGCAACAGTCCGGATACTTATTGATCAGATCATGTATATGTAAAATGACAATGACAATGATGATGATGATGGGGGGAGCTGAATGGAGGATGGCGATGATGATGATGATGATAACAACACCAACAACAATGACTATATATATATTTTAAATAATAATTTTTGAGATAGTATTTAACAATAGACAAAAATATAATCAAATGCTTACTTCTTCAAGACTACTTGGTAACAAAGACGTTTCTTCCTGTGTTGGCTTTTCATTGACTTCAGCAGCCATTTTATGGGAAGAATAAAAATCTGAAAACAATAATAATTTAGTCTGAGCTAAAGGAATAAGAATTCTTGAAACATTACTTGAATCAATGATGCATTAGTATCTTAACACTTCACTCATTATATCTCAAGTGAAGTTTTGAATTATATTTAATGTGATTCAAAATTCCACTTGACATTGACCAATTAGTATTTCTCCAATAAACAGGACCTTCCTGGTGAAGTTAATAAGATTGATAATAAAGGATTTCAGTTCCTGTTGGTTGATGTGTGTGATAAATAAATTTAAGCTGAGATAAATTTCAGAGGAGTGCAGTACTGGGTAAAAAGGATTGAATAAATGTTTAGTGAAGGGCATGAGAGCAGTAGAGACATGGTGTGCATATCAGGAGATTCAGAGTAGCAGGAAGAAGAAAATGGGAGAGAAAGAATGGAAATAATGTATTTGTGAACTGGGGAGTGAACCCTTGCCAATCAGCGAGATGAGCTTTTTTGACAAGTATTTATGATACTTATATGTTTAAAGAGTCTGGCACTCAGCTTAACAGCAACTGCCTGTGATTTGGCATGTCCCTGAGGCTTTGCATCCAGTCATGTCATCATAGTGCTGGCCATGTTCCACACCATGCCACCCTTAACAAGATTATAATAAAGCATGGCCTGGATGCTGCAGGCTTCCCTTCCCAGCTTAAGCCAGTGGGGCTAGACTGAGGGAATGGTAAAAGGCCAGATGGTATGACAATTTTCCCATTCCATGATGGCAGGCCCCTCATCTGGGATATCACATTCTGTGACACCTTCTCCAGCAGCAACTTGGTGTAGTCAGATACCAGCCCAGGCTCTGCTGCTCATCAGGCTACCTAAGTATCAGTCGCTCTCCAACTGGTTTATAACCGAGCCTGTGGCAATGATGACCTCCAGCTTCCCCTGCTCAGTGCTATCAGGATGGAGTGGCTGTTTCAGCGCATCTCTCTTGCCATCATCTGGGGCAAATCCTTTTCCATTTTCTACGGGGCTCACACTTGTTTAGCCATAAGTCAGCTTTAATCATGCAGCGCTATGATCAAACATTTTCAAGTGTCTATGGTTACATTGTCCAGTGTATCTTTCTATACTTAAGACAGTAGGGTGTTATTTAAGAGCATTATATAAGAGAGTACAATGTGATTTGAGAGCAGTTTGGTAGCTATGGGAGAACAACTTTACTGAAGAAATTAATGACTCTTCTCCTTTTCCCTATCTCCTCCGTTATTCCACACAACGCTGTTTCTTCCATTACTCTCTCAACTACAATCCTCTCACAACAATAAATTCATTCCTCCCATCATAGCTTAACTCCTCTCAACATTTCACCTAAAGTAACTACTCTCTCCTATTTTCTCTTTCACCCTGCAAGTTGCAAGATGACCTCAGTCATACTGGTGTATGAAAGATGCACCTAGAAGCTTTGTAAAGAGGTTGGAAAATCAAGCTGTAACATCATAAGATTGAGAGGACTTCATCATGAACAAGATACCTTCACCAGTGTTGGGCGTCATGGAAAATTGCACCCAGTACACTCTGTAAAGTGGTTGGCGTTAGGAAGGACATTCAGCCATAGAATCAATGCCAGAATCGAGACACTGGAGTGAAACATGGTCCTCTCACCTGTTGGATCCCATTGAACCATCCAGTTCATGTTAGCATGGAAAGTGGATATGAATTGATGATGATGATGATGAAGATGAAATTACTGTTTTGGTCTTAAAACTTAAATTATTTGTGTTTCAAAATCAGATTTTAGAGACTTATCAGCAAGCAGTTTTGAATTTTAAATATGGGCAAAATTTTGCCTGAGAGTAAGAGGTTCTGCATACATGGCATAGAGGCTCTTTGTTGGCTTGAATAGATGGTGTACTTTATAAAAGTACAAAGCATTTTCAATTAAAGCTGCACTTGAAGAGTATAAGCAAGGAGATGAAGTGAGAAGAGATTAATTAAGAAAACTGCTTATTATTAGAGGTATGCTACAAAGAAGGTGTTTTACTTAGGGTTAGGGTTAAAATTGAGATGGAACTGAAGCTAGGATTCTTGCTGGGTTCAAAAAAGAGTAAGACAATTTCTAATAAAAGGCGAAACTTTAACAGAAAAGAAAAGTAATTATTCAATCAGTAACTTATAAGGCAAAGTAGAATTCTTAACAGTGGAGCACTTCTACCATAAGCATCCTGAAATAAACAAAGAACTACAATCAGTGAATGAATTTCTACAAGGTTACATTGCTCAACATGCTAGAAATAGCATACTTACTTAACATACTACTCTCTTTAAAAAGAATACAATTAGATAATATAATTAGAACATTATGCCTGAGCAAAAAGATGGCCTAGTCATGGCCAGAATGCCTTTGATTGCAAGTCTGTTCAATCAAGGCTAACCATCGGTTAACAAAGTCAATATTATTGTTTGCTTTTTCTTTTCTTTTAAACATGGTTAACTAAATCCCTGTCTAAAGGTGCTGACTTGGAAACTTAAAAGACAATTAGTAAAAGAAAGTTAGCTTCTATCTTCTGCTTTTCTTACACTATTTCTTTCATATTAAAAATCACAGAACCTTGATTTTTGTGGATGCTAAATAAATTTAACCTCTGAAATTTTTCGATGTATTAAGATTTGTTTCTTCTATGCTGTTTTTTTTTTTTTTTTCCAATGGGTTAATATGTATGAAAAACTCCTACGACGATCTCTAAAATTTCAGTCGTCCTCATTTCTTTTTCCCTCCACAGAAAATACAGTGTATGGCTACATATTTAAAGTGGGCGATCTTTCGAAGTATGTATATATATAAGATGGCAAAGTGAAATATATTGCACTGAATTGAAAAGTAAACAAACGACCGTCAATAATCGGGAATGCGTTTGATAAATACGTGAGTGTATACAGAATGTTTTCGCATTGTACAAAGAAATCTATTGATTTAACATTCTCTTCGGCGATCTTTGGTTTTTTGGTAAATATATTTGTGGGACTGACAATGAAACCAAGACAATATAAGATACAAAAATAGACTATTTACAGGAGTTTACATGACCACAACACATGCAAGAGAACGTTTATGTGATTGACGCCAGGCTTATCACACAAAAGCATTACACATCATTATACTGTATAATTATTTGCAGTTTACTAATTGAAAAATGGAATAAATCATATGCAATCGGATTTTAGTTATCACTTTGTTACATCAGGTATATCATTTTATACCACTGACGATAATTTGTTTAAAATTTTTGATTCAGTGTAGTTTGTTTTACTTTATTCATCTCTATGCTAGCTTGCGTATTCTCATGTGTGCGTATATGTGTGTGTAATTTGATATGTGGTTGCTATGTCTAGCAGGTGATCGTCTCCTAAATGCCCCAGCCTCAATTGTGCTTCCTTTATGTTTACTATAGGAACATGACAAATTAATTCCCCTTGTTAAAGAGTCCATCACCCCAAACTTTGTCTTTTTAAATATGTTTTTTACACTGCGATTTCTCATATTCTACAGAGTTTCGTATTAATTCGTTCGAAAAGATGAGGCGGGTTATTCATACTTACTATACGTTCAAATAAAAGTATCGAGTAAAGTCGAAAATACGAATATTAACAAATGAATATATGTGCATGGATATTGTATCACTTGGCAACTGATTCACACATTTGTATTTGTGCGGTTCTCTCTGTTTTCATCACCTAAAATCGGAGATTACTCAACTATTAATTTAAGGCTTTATAAAAAAAAAAAAAAAAGTGGGCAACCGTTTATGGATTGCTAAACAGGGGGACAATGGAAAACTGTTTCTGGTGATCTTGCACAAATCGAGCAAGCTTAAGTAATTTACCACCAATTCACGTAATTGCTACATCCAATACAATTATTGCATTAAACATTAATAGGGTCAAGAAATTTTCGATAAATGTGTAAATTGAACATCCTGCTAGCATGTTGCGTTTATGTTCCATCGATTGTAATTTACAATCAATGACCCGAGTGCAACGGATTCGCTTTACCTAGACTTAGCAAAGTTATCAAATAAGAATTCTTATTCTACCAATCAGAGAGGTCATTATAAAATTGCTGGATGTTAGTGACCGATCATGAATATGAATTATTGAGAAGATCTGTTTGTAAACAAATTATTAACAAGGACATGAGCAGTGATATACTTACAGCAGTTTCCCCCAGACAAATTACGAGCATGCGCAATTGCTACAACGTCGTATAATAATAGTGGCTCACGTGGCTGAAATGTACCCTTTGGGATTTTGTTGACAGGTATCGATGTGATGACTAAATTTGCTCAGATCTATCGAAGTGCAATTATATCTAACGAGTAGGTAGGATTTCAAACAACGAAGATAGCAGGACGGTTTGAAATTGCGAAAAACGACCTATTGTTGTCATCGTTTACCTGCAGTTCCATGGATATCGAAATAAATGAACTAAAATATAAATGGATGTAACCAAATGCATTTTAAGCGATTTGTGTGATTTGGGCATGAAACTGTTCAGCTTCCCTCATGAGAACTATTTTCTTATGCCAAGCTAGTATAACGAACGCAGCATATGTTGGTTAAACAGTGTACTGCTCCAACATAATTTATGTTTTATAACGAAGTAATTTTTTTAAAAATACGTTATATGTTAATGTTTTCAAAAGAAGTAGTTCTGAGTAGTTTTAAAACTAAACCAAAAGCAACCCTTGTTATTTAATAACTGATGCTGATTTCTAATTTTTTCTTCACACACACAATATTATCTTTTTCACTTTTAATTTCATAATTAAGCCGAAGTGGACTTACCTTTTCATCTTTTACGGAATCGATAAAATAAGTACCAGTTGAGCACCGTCGTCAATGTAATCCACTTACTCTTCCCCCAAAATTTCAGGTCTTGTGCCTATAATACAAAAAAATATAGGTGGACATTGGAATTAGACACTGAGGGAAAATGGCTGTAACTTTTTTATTTTTTAATTTTGGCGATTTTCGTTTTCGATAATGTGTTTTACATGTCACGGTCATGCGATTCCCCCATAAAAAAACGTTGGACCCAACTAACCCCCACCCCCCACACACGGGGGGGGGGGGTATTTATTATTTTATTTAGGCGATTTTCATTTCTGACATTGTGTTCTACATGTCCAGATCGTACCCTAACCCTAACCCCGTTTGCCAAAGCGCATTTTTTCCTTCATATTTATTTCATATAAGGTGCACTTCAACTACTACACTATTTTTTTTCCACTTTTTCCACCGGGTGTGGATCTATATAAAAACCGGGGGGGGGGGGGGATCGAAATTTTGAATTTGAGATTTTTGAAAGTTTTTTTTTTCACAATCGGAATCTCCATAGCCTAAAACGTGGGATTCCGTAAAAAAATAATAAATAAGGGGGGGGAAAGGTTCAGATTACATATAGTCCATCTGGACCAATGCAAGATTTGGATTGTCCGCGTTTAGCTATTATTTCTAACATATCAAGTTTCGTGGTGGGGACTCCACATGTAATCCTTTTTATGTTTCAATATAAATGTAAGCCGTTCATTTTCACATCTAAGTTGCGAGAAGGCTACTCGTACGACCTGGACATGTAGAACACAATGTCAAAAATGAAAATCGCAAAAAAATATATATACCCCCCCCCCCCCCTTGTGTGTGAGGTGGGGGTCCAAATCTTTTTTTAGGGGGAATCGCATGACCGTGACATGTAGAACACATTATCGAAAACGAAAATCGCCAAAATTAAAAAATATAAAAGTTACAGCCATTTTCCCTCGGTGTCTAATTCCAATGTCCACCAAAAAATATATATTACTAGCAATATAACCCGACCTTGTCCTGGTGTGACTTATTATGCCATCTACGATAAGTCTTGCTAGCTGAAAATCAACTAAAAAAGAAAGCCTTACAACGAAAAAACCCTTATGATGTAAATATGTTCATAATTCAAAAGACGATGAAATTAATAGGGAAAATCTGAAGGCTGTTTTGCGTAAAATTATTAAGCATACGTAAATTTCATCCGTGTAATTGGCTATAGAAATGCTTGTGCAAAACAACTTTTTGCGCTGCCCTGATTATAAATAGCAGGGTAATCCCTTTTCACAGGAGCTAGGATGGCAATTTGTGATGAAGCAATTGCTGTCGATCTGTTGCTAAACAGTTTTGCCAGAATTCTATCAGATTGGGCAGAAGGTGTTGATGCACCATTTTGCATTATGTTCAAAGTAGCTACTGGAATGTGGTGAATTGCTGCAGTCTGTGGCTGTCATTCCCCAGCAAACTCTCTTCTTTGGAGGCATAATCTATGTATATATTAAACAGAACAAAAGTTTTAATAGATGGCAGGGTCGGTACTTTTCACATATCTGTAATTTTTCAGATTAACACCCGCACGATTACCCAACCCTAATCCTAAACCTAATCCTAACACTAACCCTAAACCCTAACCCTAACCCTAACCCTGACCCTAAAAAACGTAACCGTAACATTAATCCTAAACCCTAACCCTAACACCCTAGTGAAAATCGTGGTAAATTTACAAAACATTGACGAACATGAGTTATATTTTACTGAATGTATGCTTTTGAGAGAGCGAGAGAGGAAGAGGTAGAGAGAGGGAGAGAAAGGAATAGGGGTAGTTAAAAGTTTTCTTATGACTGCTTCTCTTCACTGCCTATTAGTTCATTAGAAATTTAAGGATGCACATAATAGAGAAAAATGAAACAAATATGGACGACTTGCTCCGAAACACCACCGAGTGGGGAACACTTCTCAAAAATAACCTGCAGTTGTTTCCTTCAAAATTCCTACATTTTTTGAAATGTACATACATCAAGGTACATTTGTACAAAATTTCATGAAACGATATTCATTTTCCTGGAAGTTAAGAAGAATTTAAGTGGAATTTCCGAATATTGTACCCCACCCCCTTCCAAAACACTTTCACCGAAATTTTTTGTATATTTGGAATCTACATAATAAATAATATATGCATAGAAAATTTCATTAAAAAATATTCATTTTTATGAAAGTTATGACCTTCCAAAGTTGGGGTATACAACTCTGTAGTTATGCCATCAATGTTTTGTAAATATACCACGATGTGAATGATTGTGTTCACTCGCACGTGTATACGTTTGAGAGAGCGAGAGAGAAAGAGGGGGAGAAATGAAAAGAGATTGAGAGCAATGTGTATGTTGTTGTCACAGGTCTAGTATGTGTGGTTGTGTGTGTTTTTACGTATCTATGTTATGAAAAATAGGTAAAGAACACTGAGATGAAAGTTTAATCTATGACGTTGTATGTATCACTTTCTCTGTCTCCCTCTCCCTCTTTTACTCTTACTCTCTATATTTTTATGTTGAGCGCGTGTGTAAGAATGACGTTCCAGGTAGCAGGGATGAAATATAAAAGTTGCTAGAAACAACAGCCAAATCTCCCTTAAATCACACAAAGTAAACGGAATTTTAAAAATCTAATTACTGCACTGGAAAGTTCAGATCGAGAAAATTCCATTGATGTAAAAATTTTACGAAAAAGTGGAAAATGTGGATTTCTATAAACTTTCAAAAAGGCTTCACACAAACACACAATTTCAGATTTATATATTAAGACTAGCAGTATAACCCGACCTTGTCCGGGTGTGACTCATTATGCCATCTACGATAAGTCTTGCTAGCTAAAAATCAACTAAAAAAGAAAGCCTTACAACGAAAAAACCCTTATGATGTAAATATGTTCATAATTCAAAAGACGATGAAATTAATAGGGAAATTCTGAAGGCTGTTTTGCGTAAAATTATTAAGCATACGTAAATTTCATCCGTGTAATTGGCTATAGAAATGCTTGTGCAAAACAACTTTTTGCGCTGCCCTGATTATACATAGCAGGGTAATCCCTTTTCACAGGAGCTAGGATGGCAATTTGTGATGAAGCAATTGCTGTCGATCTGTTGCTAAACAGTTTTGCCAGAATTCTATCAGATTGGGCAGAAGATGTTGATGCACCATTTTGCATTATGTTCAAAGTAGCTACTGGAATGTGGTGAATTGCTGCAGTCTGTGGCTGTCACTCCCCAGCAAACTCTCTTCTTTGGAGGCATAATCTATGTATATATTAAACAGAACAACAAAAGTTATAATAGATGGCAGGGTCGGTACTTTTCACATATCTGTAATTTTTCAGATTAACACCCGCACGATTACCCAACCCTAATCCTAAACCTAATCCTAACACTAACCCTAAACCCTAACCCTGACCCTAAAAAACGTAACCGTAACATTAATTCTAAACCCTAACCCTGACCCTAAAACCCTAACCCTAACACCCTAGTGAAAATCGTGGTAAATTTACAAAACATTGATGAACATGAGTTATATTTTACTGAATGATTGTGTACTTGCATGTATATGCTTTTGAGAGAGCGAGAGAAGAAGAGGTAGAGAGGAGGAGAGAAAGGAATAGGGGTAGTTAAAAGTTGTCTTATGACTGCTTCTCTTCACTGCCTATTACTTCATTAGAAATCTAAGGATGCACATAAGCACATAATAGAGAAAAATGAAACAAATATGGACGACTTGCTCCGAAACACCACCGAGTGGGGAACACTTCTCAAAAATAACCTGCAGTTGTTTCCTTCAAAATTCCTCCATGCTTGAAATGTACATACATCAAGGTACATTTGTACAAAATTTCATGAAAAAATATTCATTTTCCTGGAAGTTAAGAGGAATTTAAGTGGAATTTCCGAATATTGTACCCCACCCCCTTCCAAAACACTTTCACCGAAAATTTTTGTATATTTGGAATCTACATAATAAATAATATATGCATAGAAAATTTCATAAAAAAATATTCATTTTTATGAAAGTTATGACCTTCCAAAGTTGGGGGATACAACTCTGTAGTTATGCCATCAATGTTTTGTAAATATACCACGATGTGAATGACTGTGTTTACTTGCACGTGTATACGTTTGAGAGAGCGAGAGAGGAAGAGGGGGAGAAATGAATAGAGATTGAGAGCAATGTGTATGTTGTTGTCACAGGTCATGCATGTGTGGTTGTGTGTGTGTTTACGTATCTATGTTATGAAAAATAGGTAAAGAATACTGCGATGAAAGTTTAATCTATGACGTTGTATGTATCACTTTCTCTCTGTCTCCCTCTCCCTCTTTTACTCTTACTCTCTATATTTTTATGTTGAGCGCGTGTGTAAGAATGACGTTCCAGGTAGCAGGGATGAAATATAAAAGTTGCTAGAAACAACAGCCAAATCTCCCTTAAATCACACAAAGTAAACGGAATTTTAAAAATCTAATTACTGCACTGGAAAGTTCAGATCGAGAAAATTCCATTGATGTAAAAATTTTACGAAAAAGTGGAAAATGTGGATTTCTATAAACTTTCAAAAAGGCTTCACACAAACACACAATTTCAGATTTATATATTAAGACTAGCAGTATAACCCGACCTTGTCCGGGTGTGACTCATTATGCCATCTACGATAAGTCTTGCTAGCTAAAAATCAACTAAAAAAGAAAGCCTTACAACGAAAAAACCCTTATGATGTAAATATGTTCATAATTCAAAAGACGATGAAATTAATAGGGAAATTCTGAAGGCTGTTTTGCGTAAAATTATTAAGCATACGTAAATTTCATCCGTGTAATTGGCTATAGAAATGCTTGTGCAAAACAACTTTTTGCGCTGCCCTGATTATACATAGCAGGGTAATCCCTTTTCACAGGAGCTAGGATGGCAATTTGTGATGAAGCAATTGCTGTCGATCTGTTGCTAAACAGTTTTGCCAGAATTCTATCAGATTGGGCAGAAGATGTTGATGCACCATTTTGCATTATGTTCAAAGTAGCTACTGGAATGTGGTGAATTGCTGCAGTCTGTGGCTGTCACTCCCCAGCAAACTCTCTTCTTTGGAGGCATAATCTATGTATATATTAAACAGAACAACAAAAGTTATAATAGATGGCAGGGTCGGTACTTTTCACATATCTGTAATTTTTCAGATTAACACCCGCACGATTACCCAACCCTAATCCTAAACCTAATCCTAACACTAACCCTAAACCCTAACCCTGACCCTAAAAAACGTAACCGTAACATTAATTCTAAACCCTAACCCTGACCCTAAAACCCTAACCTTAACACCTTAGTGAAAATCGTGGTAAATTTACAAAACATTGATGAACATGAGTTATATTTTACTGAATGATTGTGTACTTGCATGTATATGCTTTTGAGAGAGCGAGAGAAGAAGAGGTAGAGAGGAGGAGAGAAAGGAATAGGGGTAGTTAAAAGTTGTCTTATGACTGCTTCTCTTCACTGCCTATTACTTCATTAGAAATCTAAGGATGCACATAAGCACATAATAGAGAAAAATGAAACAAATATGGACGACTTGCTCCGAAACACCACCGAGTGGGGAACACTTCTCAAAAATAACCTGCAGTTGTTTCCTTCAAAATTCCTCCATGCTTGAAATGTACATACATCAAGGTACATTTGTACAAAATTTCATGAAAAAATATTCATTTTCCTGGAAGTTAAGAGGAATTTAAGTGGAATTTCCGAATATTGTACCCCACCCCCTTCCAAAACACTTTCACCGAAAATTTTTGTATATTTGGAATCTACATAATAAATAATATATGCATAGAAAATTTCATAAAAAAATATTCATTTTTATGAAAGTTATGACCTTCCAAAGTTGGGGGATACAACTCTGTAGTTATGCCATCAATGTTTTGTAAATATACCACGATGTGAATGACTGTGTTTACTTGCACGTGTATACGTTTGAGAGAGCGAGAGAGGAAGAGGGGGAGAAATGAATAGAGATTGAGAGCAATGTGTATGTTGTTGTCACAGGTCATGCATGTGTGGTTGTGTGTGTGTTTACGTATCTATGTTATGAAAAATAGGTAAAGAATACTGAGATGAAAGTTTAATCTATGACGTTGTATGTATCACTTTCTCTCTGTCTCCCTCTCCCTCTTTTACTCTTACTCTCTATATTTTTATGTTGAGCGCGTGTGTACGAATGGCGTTCCAGGTAGAAGGGATGAAATATAAAAGTTGCTAGAAACAACAGCCAAATCTCCCTTAAATCACACAAAGTAAACGGAATTTAAAAAATCTAATTACTGCACTGGAATGTTCAAATCGAGAAAATTCCATTGATGTAAAAATTTTTACGAAAAAGTGGAAAATGTGGATTTCTATAAACTTTCAAAAAGGCTTCACACAAACACACAATTTCAGATTTATATATTAAGACTAGCAGTATAACCCGACCTTGTACGGGTGTGACTTATTATGCCATCTACGATAAGTCTTGCTAGCTGAAAATCAACTAAAAAAGAAAGCTTTACAACGAAAAAACCCTTATGATGTAAATATGTTCATAATTCAAAAGACGATGAAATTAATAGGGAAAGTCTGAAAGCTGTTTTGCGTAAAATTATTAAGCGTACGTAAATTTCATCCGTGTAAATGGCTATAGAAATGCTTGTGCAAAACAACTTTTTACGCTGCCCTGATTATACATAGCAGAGTAATCCCTTTTAGCAGGAGCTAGGACGGCAATTTCTGATGAAGCAATTGCTGGCGATCTGTTGCTACACAGTTTTGCCAGAATTCTATCAGATTGGGCAGAAGATGTTGATGCACCATTTTGCATTATGTTCAAAATAGCTTCTGGAATTTGGTGCATTACTGCAGTCTGTTGCTGTCATTTTAAACCGGTTGCTGTCTTTCCCCAGCAAACTCTCTTCTTTGGAGGCATAATCTATGTATATATTAAACAGAACAATAAAAGTTATAATAGATGGCAGTGTCGGTACTTTTCACATATCTGTAATTTTTCAGATTAACACCCGCACGATTACCCAACCCTAATCCTAACACTAACCCTAACACTAACCCTAAACCCTAACCCTAACCCTAAAAACAGTAACCGTATCATTAATCCCAAACCCTAACCCTGACCCCCTAGTGAAAATCTTGGTAAATTTACAAAACATTGACGAACATGAGTTATATTTTACTGAATGATTGTGTACTTGCACGGGTATGCTTTTGAGAGAGCGAGATAGGAAGAGGTAGAGAGGGGGAGAGAAATGAATAGGGGTAGTTAAAAGTTTTCTTATGACTGCTTCTCTTCACTGCCTATTACTTCATTAGAAATCTAAGGATGCACATAATAGAGAAAAATGAAACAAATATGGACGATTTGCTCCGAAACACCACCGAGTGGAGAACACTTCTCAAAAATAACCTGCAGTTGTTTCCTTCAAAATTCCTCCATGCTTGAAATGTACATACATCAAGGTACATTTGTACAAAATTTCATGAAAAAATATTCATTTTCCTGGAAGTTAAGAGGAATTTAAGTGGAATTTCCGAATATTGTACCCCACCCCCTTCCAAAACACTTTCACCGAAAATTTTTGTATATTTGGAATCTACATAATAAATAATATATGCATAGAAAATTTCATAAAAAAATATTCATTTTTATGAAAGTTATGACCTTCCAAAGTTGGGGGATACAACTCTGTAGTTATGCCATCAATGTTTTGTAAATATACCACGATGTGAATGATTGTGTTCACTCGCACGTGTATACGTTTGAGAGAGCGAGAGAGAAAGAGGGGGAGAAATGAAAAGAGATTGAGAGCAATGTGTATGTTGTTGTCACAGGTCTAGTATGTGTGGTTGTGTGTGTTTTTACGTATCTATGTTATGAAAAATAGGTAAAGAACACTGAGATGAAAGTTTAATCTATGACGTTGTATGTATCACTTTCTCTGTCTCCCTCTCCCTCTTTTACTCTTACTCTCTATATTTTTATGTTGAGCGCGTGTGTAAGAATGACGTTCCAGGTAGCAGGGATGAAATATAAAAGTTGCTAGAAACAACAGCCAAATCTCCCTTAAATCACACAAAGTAAACGGAATTTAAAAAATCTAATTACTGCACTGGAAAGTTCAGATCGAGAAAATTCCATTGATGTAAAAATTTTTACGAAAAAGTGGAAAATGTGGATTTCTATAAACATTCAAAAAGGCTTCACACAAACACACAATTTCAGATTTATATATTAAGATTGATGTTGGTCGATAAATTAAGGAGCAGTCAAGTACTGGGGTCGATGTGATCGACTTTCCCCTCTCCCGCCAATTTCAGGCCTCGTGCATATAATAGAAAGGATTATTGTTATTATTTGGCTGAATTGTCAAATCGGATAAAATGCTTTTACGTTCTAAGTTCAAATTCCGCCGAGGTCGACTTAGCCTGTCATCCTTTCAGGGTTAATAAAATAAGTACCAGTTGAGCACTGGAGCCGATGTATTCGGCTTAGCCTCCCACACACATACACATCCTGAAATTGCTGGCCTCGTGCCAAATTTGAAACCAATATGATACTGTGTCTCATAAGAGCCAAATTACCAATTTGATTTCATATTAGAGGTAGAGAATCATCGAAAATGGCTGAATAGAATAGAATAGTTCTTTCTCTTTGGGGGCTTGGAAGAGTAAAATCCGTTTTGTGGTTAGTGGGGCAGTTATAGACCGAGAGTGGAGGCGCAATGGCTCAGTGGTTAGGGCAGCGGACTCGCGGTTTCGATTCCCAGACCAAGCGTTGTGAGTATTTATTGAGCGAAAACGCCTAAAAGTTCCACGAGGCTCCGGCAGGGGATGGTGGCGAACCCTGTTGTACTCTCACCACAACTTTCTCTCACTCTTACTTCATGTTTCCGTTGTGCCTGTAATTCAAAGGGTCAGCCTTGTCACGCTGAATATCTCCGAGAACTACGTTAAGGGTACACGTGTCTGTGGAGTGCTCAGCCACTTGCACGTTAATTTCACGAGCAGGCTGTTCCGTTGATCGGATCAACTGGAATCCTCAACGTCGTAAGCGACGGAGTGCCAACAACAACAACATAAACCGAGATGATATTCATGAAGAAACCACTCGGGCCAAACCCAAGGCAAAATTGTTAGTTCATCAGAGTTATGTCCCTTGGATTTACTGAAACTGTTGGTCATGTCTTGCATTAACATGGATATGGTGATAAGAAATTGTCGGTGAAGTCAAGGTCCATAAGTTATCCCTATCTCTGCTGGATCCCCGTGAAATCCACTGTCACCATGCAACGTCAGAAGACGGCAATGTGCTATGCATGCTCATGAAAATACCAGTGAGAGACACTCGAGTGGAAATTAGAGAAGGAACATAGGAGGCAAAGCCCTGTCAAAATTTGGTTGAGGACCGTGGAAGAGTGCCTAGGAGATATGGGTTTGGCTTGAGAGTAGGCTTGTGACTCTAATAGGTGGAGATCACTCATCGCCTGATACTCCATGGATAACCGAGAGAACTTTAAGATTGTCAGTTATCTGTCGTTCTGTATGTCTGTCTATCTACCTACCTACTTACCAACCGACTCACCCACTTATCTACCTATTGATTCCATAGATAGGTAGATATGGATAGGTAAATAGAGAGAGTGTGGGAAAGTAGTAGTCTGGGAATGTGCTTTGTTGACACGTAAAACGCAGCACATAGAAATGCTGAGATCAGTGTAATCAAATATTAGCGCGTGTGCAAGTGTGTGTTGATGGACGTATGCGTTTGTATGTGTGTGTGTACGTGACAGACTAACATTTTCTCACTATTATTACTTTTGAAATCCCGGATATTCCGCGCATTTTGTTAGTGATGGTGAAGATGAGAGCAAAATAAGGTAGTATAGAATGCATTAGAATAGATAGATAGATATACGGAGTTAGAGAGGTGGGGATGAGTGATAAACGAGGAAGTTGTGACAAGTGTTAGCTGAGATGGTAACAATAAGAGAAAAAAAAAGGAAGGGAAAAAAACGAATAATCGAGACACGTTATAAATACCCACACTCGCGCACGTGTGTACACATACACATGGTGATTGCTCTATCTTCACAGATGATTGCCGTCTCTCTGAGCTTCCATGTTGTCAATGGCATTTTTGAGATTCCGTCTGTGACCTCTCAAGTGACGATTCAGTCCCGCTGCAGATCTGTATAGTTTGAAGCATAAATGACAGACGAAAGTTTTAACTTCCATTGGATCATTTAGTGAGATATGATTCTTGTGAACAGCCATAGGTCTCTGCAGGTCCGAAATCGACTTGCAAGCCCTTTCACACACTACATACGTTGAATCACCCGGTGTGGGAAGAAGGACGTTGCATATGTCCTTCATGGGATCTTCCATGGGACTTCAGATGGTTGATGTACATGGCCTAAGAAAGGAGTACACAGCCAGACGTTTCACACTTCCAGCACTTTATGTTCCCATTGAGGCTCTGAAGCACGCACGCACACACACACACACACACACACACACAATGTGTTTGCAGTGCCAGTATTCATATGAACATTTAGGCTGCTTGATTGGACGCTTAATGAAATTCGAGCCATTGATGTGAAAACCCGAAAAATACTAGCACAACCTCAAGTATCAAAATATTCCCTATACTTTATCCTGGCCCGTTGTTTGCGAAGCTTCCCTGTTTAATACTAATCTCCGTGTTTGTAAATTGTGTTCAAAATCATTCGCTGTCCTTCCTCACCAAGTAATAACTCAATAGGTTCTCTGACGTAATCTTTTCATGCAAACACCTCTTTGCCCATTATGCAGTGTCTATAATTCCTAATTACGATTAAGCCCCGACTTATCACTTCCCTCTCCCCTCCCTCCCTCTCTTCTTTCCATATCTCAGCATATCTTCCTTCACCACTGCCTCACCCTCATTCCTGGAATTCTTTCTTTCCTTACCTCTTCCTGTTTTTATTTCAGATCCCATCCCTAATTGTTTCGAAGATTGCTCTTCATTACTCCCCTCGCTCCTTACCACTGTCTCAGCAGCACCCCAATTCCGCTACCCACCATTCCTTTATTTCATTTCTTGCCTCTTCCTCTCTTTCTCTTTTGCCAGCGATCTCCATGGTTGATTTAACGTCTGCTTTGTGACATACCCAACCACCAGTGGTGCCTCCTTTCACCATACAGACCTATCCTACCCCTTCCCACTTTCCTCTGGTTCTTCTATTTTTATTGATCCCCCATCCTCCATTACTGACCTCTCCCACTATCCCTCCTCCACCTTGTATTTTTTCTTGCTCTTCCTCTACTTTTCTACGACTGTTTCCTAAGCCACCTGCATCCTCCCTCTCTCTGTTTTTTAATCCTTTCTTCTTCTCCCCTTCAACCTTTAAATCACTCACAGTATGATGTGAACCGGGAAGTCTGCTGCAGAGACATTGAGCATGCTTTAGCAAGCTTAAAGGGATAAAGCAACGGGTTGTATGTAATGTTTCAAGTGGCATGGATGCTTTAAAAGCAGAACATCCCTGGAAGACGACAATCGATCTGGAAGACCTGTCATGAGCATCACCCCTGGAAATGTGGAGAAAATTCATCAGTTTGTGCATGAGGATTGTCGGAGGACAACTAATGATGATTTGAAACATTTGAGGGAGGACATTCAGTAAAAGCAACCAGATCTGTGGAGCACAAAGAATTGGATTCTTCATGACAATGCACTGTCACGAAGGTCTCCTCATTCTTGAGTTTCCACCAAAAACAACATAAGTGTTGCTTCTGCACCTGCAGACTTCCATCTCTTCCCCAAGATGAAAATGCAGCTCAAAGGTTGCCATTTTAAACCTGTTGTCAGGATCAAGAGTGAATTGCAGAGGTCCTTGACTCACTTGACTCACAGAAAACGACTTCCAGGCCACATTCCAAAAGTGTCAGGAATGCTAGGACCGGTCTATTGCTACACAAGGTGACTATTTTGAAGGAGACGATGTTAAAAATTAGGTAAATAAGTTTTTCTTTATAAAGCATAACTATTCCAGGAACTTTTTGATACCACTTTGTAAAACTGAGACAATATAAGGGAGTGCTGAAAAGTTCCTGGCTTTGGGTAAAAGAAAATTTAGGAGAATCAAAAAATTGTGATTTTATTCAACATATCCCCCTCAGGTGGACAGCAGGTGCAGAAAGAAGGTAATTGATGAAGACAGTGGGTAAGGGAGGAAGGTAACTGGAGTGGGGGAGTAAAGGTGATTGAGAAAGCAAGGGAGTGTAGAATGTGCCTGTTCTGCTCTTGGATGATAGCGGAAGTGATGGATGTTAAGGAATGAAATGTGGGCGGTGGGAGGAGGTTGACAAGCAATACCAAGGTGGTTCTGGGATATCAATTCCATTAGGATATTAATTCTGTTGTAGTGAGTGAGTCTTGAGTACAAGGTGTCATATACCTCAGTCCTTTGTCGTCGTCTTTGTAAGGTTCAGTGTTTTGAGATTGGCCTTCAATACTTCATCCCATGTTTTCCTGGGTCTCCTTCTTCCTCAACTTCCCTCCACTTTAAGTGATTGCCATTTCTTTATGCAACTATCCTCATCCATCTGCATCGCATGGCAAAACCAGCAGAGTCTTCTCTCTTGCACACAGCATCTAATTCGTCTTATGCCTAACTTTTCTCTCAATACACTAGCACTCTGTTGCACACCCAGTGGAGCATACCAGCTTCCTTTCTTTCTAGTCTTTGCATGTCCTCTGCATTTAGGGCCCATGTCTCACTACTGTGTAACTTTGCTGTCTGTCCACATGCATCAGACAATCCTCCTTTCACTTAGAGAGAGAGACCTTTGGTTGCCAACAGTGGTAAAAGCTCTCTGAACTTTCTCCATCCTAATCTTATTCTAGCAATTACACTTTCAGTACATCTTCCTCCACTGCTAATTAGGTCACCTAAGTAACATGAATTATCTACTACTTGAAGAACCTCAAGGACATTTGAGGAAATCAGTATTCTGTGCATCTGTAGTCCTTAAGGCTCCTGTATGTCTTCCACATACAAACACTACTTTCTTTGTTAACCTTCCTATTATTCCACTGCACCTTTTGTGTTTCCATTACTTGCACCAGGTACACCAAATGGAGTTCAAGCCTACAACTTTTTTACATATTGAGCAGGGCTATTTACCTGAAATGGTGGGTAAATCCTATTTGAGTTCTTGCTTACTAGGACCTTAGCTTTTTTGCTAAGTTAACTTTAAGACCCTAGTAAATAAGATTTATTTATCAAAAATTTTTCCTTTTTTTCCAATTTTATAAACTTAAATTGAAATTCCATACGAAAATTTAATTCAAATCAAGAAAAACATTTGTTTTTTGAAACCAAACTTTGATTCAAGTAAAAATTTCAATTCAAAACAATCTTTCTAATTGTTTCTTCTTAAAATATTTTAATGAACTAACATTTATTTTCATTAATTTGAATTTAAAATCTTCAGAAAACAAAATAACAAAATGGGAAAAAAATTGAACCAAAATTTTTATAGGAATCATTTAAAGTATTGTAATATATAATTTCCATGGGAATCTAAACAGTGTTGGTGGTGTTTGACAGATTTCCAATTTATTTTAATATCATTTGGAACTGACTGAAAAATCAGAGACAAGGAGTATTTTGCTTGTAAGACAAATAAAACACTTCTTGATAAATTTTAAACCTTACATAGGAATGATATAGAGTCAATGTTTCAATACAAGTGTTGTCTTCTTTGAGTCAAACAAATATTGGTTTCTCATTGCCAATTCATAAAGTCATTATATTTTAGTGGAAAGGAAAATAAATGTGATGAACATGAAACCAGACTTAAATTAATCAAATTATTTTTGTTCTATTTGTTTTTCATTCTTCTAAGAGTAAAATAATGAAGAGTAAAGTATCGAAAGTTATCCATTGGATATTGTTAGTAAATGTTCTACATTGCTCTAGGGCAGTAACCTGGACTCAAAGGTTCAGCTGGAACACCACGCCTAAAATAAAATAAAAACAATATTATAAAAAAAGCATTAACTTTATTTTGATGTTTTAAACAAGAAATTCATTAAATTGAATTGGGATATTTACAAACTCTGAGAGAAAAAGTTGTATCGAAAGCATGAGGAGTATTACTAAAGTTGAAACATGCCAAAACATACAAAAAAATTGAATATTTTGTTCAAGCGGCATCATTGTTTAGAAGCTGGGCCAGTCAGATTTTTAAATCTTATTTCCCACCCCAACATTTCTCTTTCACTGCAAATACCTCTACATCCACTTTCTGTCCAACCAAATAACCTATTCTTTCCTTTTTTGATTTCTGCCCAGCAATTACTTGAACACTACATTTGGCTGAAAAGCCATTATTTGAAATCTTAGCTTTTCTCACTTCTCATGGCAACAGAACAAACTCTTCTTTACTATTGTTATTGTTGCTAACCAATACTATAGTCAGAAGTTTTTTAGATTCTGAAATTACTCCAGCCAGTTTCATCCCTAAAGGGTCATGAGTCAGCTACTTGTTTTTTTTTTATTTGTACTTAAAAATTGTTTTATTTCAGTTACTTATATTCTGAAGATATATAATCACAGATATAAGAATGCTACTTCATAAGCCCAATTTGAAATATAAGTGAACTGTGCCTTTTGAATTTCTACTGCGCTTTAAAATATATTTTCAATCCTGAAAAGAACTCTAAATTTAACAACAGTTTCCGCCTGACTGGCCTTCGTGCCGGTGGCACGTAAAAGCACCCACTACACTCTCTGAGTGGTTAGTGTTAGGAAGGGCATCCAGCTGTAGAAACTCTGCCAAATCAGATTGGAGCCTGGTGTAGCCATCTGGTTTCACCAGTCCTCAGTCAAATCGTCCAACCCATGCTAGCATGGAAAGCAGACGTTAAACGATGATGATGATGATGTGTAAGGTAACCAAGATGATCAGTTTTAATATGTGCAGTATAGAAAAGGGGATTGAAAGCAACACATTTCTGTTTTATCCTTTCTTAAGATAAAAAAATATATGCTTAACTATTGTTTAGATAACAATATTTCTGCCTCACCATTTTTACTAGGTGTCATAGTGTACAGGAGCTTATCCCAGTTTTCTAAATGTTAAGAAGATAAAGTGATGCTAGTCATTTGAAAGTGTTGCACATGTAAGAATTTGAGTTCAAGAGAAAAAAGTAAAGAAACATTCATAAGTTAAACTGTGCTCTTCTATACTGACAATAATTAACAATATCTCTTTATAGTATTTATTTATTCAGTAACAGACAGACAGATAGATGGAACTGTGTCATAGAGAGTTTAGTTGATAAGGACTAACTAGGACTATACAATTACATTGGCAATGAGGTCCTCGGTAAGCCCTGATTAACTTAGACACATTCACACTAGGTTATATATAAATAAGTATCATAAAGAGACATTTTTAATCACTGACACTGACCTTTAGTCACTTAGCTAGCAACAAATGTCCTTCTCTGATAAATGATTTCTATTGCTGACATGAAACCACACATTTTGAGGGGAAAGGTATAGTTGGTTAAATTTATCTAAGTAGTTGACTGGCACTTCATTTTACCAACCTCAAGAGTGAAAAGCAAAGGTGATCTTGACAAGATTTGAACTTGGAACAAAGAGCCTTAACTAAACACAGCATGATACTGTGTATGGGGCTTTTATTATTTTGTTATTCTACTATAGTTAACAATAAGAAAAATTAATGAAGAATGTTGTGTGATATGGTTGGGGTATAGGTGATGGTAGTTGGTGAAGCATTATTTCCAAGCTATTTTTCAGGTTTTTTTATAATATGCAAATGCTAATTCATACATAATTTGTGTATGAAGCAAATTTAAATTCAAGAAAAGATAAGTATTAAAACAGTAATTCTTACTTTAAAAGCCGACATCTATGAAATTCTAAGCGAGTCTCTGCAGAAGCTATATTTGTTACACTAGCATCACTCCATAAACGTTCAGCAACAGCTGATGCTCTTGGCCTGTAAAAGAAAAAAAGTACTAACTCATATATACAGAAAACTCCAAGACAGTATGTCTTCTGTAGTTGATAGGGAAAAGAACAAAAAAAAAAAAACCTAGAAACAAGTAAACGATATTAGTAACAGACAAAACAATCTGGAATAGATGAAAAGTAAAATTAACTTCAGCAAAGATTTAATTCACAACAGTTAAGTATCAGTGCCAAAGATATATGCTAGTTATATGCCAAGAATATATGTGCAAATGCATTTGTAGTAACTGAGTAGTGACAATGCAAGCCTTGAGAGAGCTCTTTAGAGTTACTCATGGTAAGCCACTATCTAGAGTACAGGTGCCACAAAACATGCACTCAGTACACTCTATGAAGTGGATGGTGTTAAGAAGGGCACCTAGCTATAGGAACCAGGTAAAACATGAGACATTGCAGTAAGGCATGGCCTTCTAACCTGTTGAATGCTGTCAAACTGTCTAACCTATGCTAGCAGAGAAGATAGATGTAAAAATAATGATGACGATGATGATGATTTATATATTTTTGTGTAAGCAGTACACATATGGTACACCGTGCACCTGTTCAGACAACATTAATTTGATGGAGAGAGTAAGCTAATGTGTGGCACAAACATTTTTGCAAAAGTGAACCCTCATACATCGTCTTCAACAGGAGAGTCTGTCATATATATATCACCATCATCATCATCATTTGCTAGTTGTAGAGATGATTAAAATATCTGGGCAAGTGGAATGCAAAATTAATCAAGTCATTCGAGAGGGCATCATTCCCAAGACTGGCATAGCAGTATCATTGTAAACTGATACAAGGACAAAGGCAATGCCTTAATGGAAAGCAACTATAGAGGAATCAAACTTCTAGGTCATGGAGAAAATCGTAGCCCAATAGACCTGGATGAGATGCAGTTTGGCTTTGTTCCAAGAAGAGACACCGCAGATACAATCTACCTAGTGAGGCAACTGCAGGAGAAATACCTAACCAAAAATAAGCTGCTATTCCTAGATTTCATTGATTTGTAGAAAGTATTTGACAAGTTATCACATTCAGTAATTTCTGAGGCTATGAGGAAATTTGATGCAAACAAACAATTTGTGTGAGCAGATCAAGCTATGTACAAGGATGCAGTATTTAAGGTGAGAGTTGGCAATAACTTCAATAATAGATTTAGCATGAAGGTAGGAGGCTATCAGGGTTGGGTCCTTAGTCCTTTTCTATTAATCATAGTCCTTCAATCCATCACTGAGAAGTTTAAGACTGGCTGTCCATGGAAACTCCAATATGCTGATGATCTAGTTCTCATAGTTGAATCTATTAGCCAAATGTGCCCAGGAGTTAAAAGATAATAGGGTTAGTTACGATTTGTATTGATTGGTACTGGGGCATACAGTAGCTTACCAGGGCAGTGGGAGGCCATGTGGGTTATGTACCAGGGAAGGAATTATTTTGGCCAATGGTAAGTACATCATTAATAAACATAGAAAAATAGGGATCTACTCCATCCACTGACAGAGAAAACATTCTGTTGTTACCAGCTGGTGATGTGTGATAGTATGCAAATGACCTCTCTAGCACAGAAGTTTGATTACTTGTATCTCGCATTTATCAGACTACTGATCTAATCTCCTTGTACTTTCTACATGTATACCATTGGATACCTTCTTGTCTCAGAGGTTTGCTCATTTGCACAATAGGGAAAAGTGTACATATTTGGAGCTTCAACATAGATTGTTATATTTATGGTGGAACACTGATGAGGCAAAATGCATGGCTGCATAATGTTTCTACCATTGTTATGCAATTATTCCAACATGTTGCTGAAATGTGTGTGTCTTATAAAGTTTAGAATACCACACATGGTTTCTGCTAATTTTTTCTATTATTTGGCTTGTACTTCACACTCTGGTCTATCCAGAGTTTGGTGTCCTTTTTTTTTTGGTATCCTGTTTTTTGTGCAAGATCTCGCTGGCAGCCATTACCATGTCTGAGACAAGAGTGAGATCTCGCCAACAACCATGTTTGCCATGCACGAGACCACAGCGAGACTCTCATGAGCAACATTTATTTAAGGAGGTGTATTAAGCAATTCGTCCTCTTTCTAGCATTGGCGCTCACATTGAACAACACTGCAAACTAGCAGCTCACAGCGGATTCTTAACCCACTCTAACTTTACCTGTTATCTCCAGAAGTAATGTACCTCACGTGAACGGAGCTACAACGAACCACGCGCTGCCATACAGATGGTCGCCGGGAGCAAACCCCATGAAATGAGAACTAAAATAAACAACCATTGAATTGCATCCGCTTGTAAGCTTCTTCTTCTTCTTCTACAGAAAATAATTATAATGGGAGAAGGAGATACTCTGCAGGTATCATGAACCTTCGAGACCCATTATATATATATATATATATAATCTTAGATATACACACATTGGTCTACTTCTGTACTCCAACCAACACTACTAATCATTTTATTTCTCACTATAGTTATTGAAACTTTTATCAAGTTCTATAAGAGAAAGATTAGATGAATAGCTTAATGGCCATATGAAAATGAAAGTGAAAAAAGCTTGGCAAGTTTTAGAGCAGCTGTTCACATCAGCACTATTGACTATCACACTTTGATAATCCAGAATTCAAGTGAATTAAACATTAACAACAATATCAGAGATGACAGTGACAAAAACAAATAGATTCAATACCTACCAAAGTCTGGGAGTAAGGTTGGTACCATCAACATATTCTCCCCACATACATACTTCACCTCCAATTACCAGTTCTTTCTGTTTAGTAGAACCTATGCAAATAAATAAAAATACATAGTTTAATTAGAGCAATTTATTGTCATAATGACAGGATCTGTCAGTTCATCACACACACAAGTGTGCTTCTCCCCATACATACAGAGTTCATTTCATTAATCGCAACGGTCGGTCGGTCGGTCGGTCGGTCGGTCGGTCGGTCGGTCGGTCGGTCGGTCGGTCGGTCGGCCAGCCAGCCAGCCTGCCTGCCTGCCTGCCTGCCTGTCTGCCTGTCTGTCTGTCTGTGAATGTTTACGAAAAAGCTACATTGAGCTACAGACTGTGATGCTGCCATTTCTGGTTGGCATCATCTGGCGATATTTGTTGTCATTTTCTATCAATAAATTTTCCACTAGCTTTCCACTTTTGAATTTGTTTGGAATAGAAGAAAGAAACTGCTTTAATTGAAAAACAGGTAAAGGTTGACAAAAAAAGGTGCTGCTGCCAAAAGTCCTGCTTGAATTACCTTCCTTCTAAACTATGAAAACACAGAAAACAGATGCTAAACAAAACAACGATTGAAAGACATTGTGTGTGTGTGTGTGTGTGCATGCACACATGCATATATACACACATATATAGCTAATAGCTAAAAGTAAGCTACTGTACTAGCATTCATTGACTTGGAGAAAGCTTCCGATGGACATTTGATCCCTCATCTGGTGGTCCCTGAATAAGATAGGAGTAGAATGTCATGTATAAGCTATACAAGCCATATACAAAGGTAAAATATGTAAGGTGAGAGATAACAATGAGTATAGCAATGAATTTAGTGAACAGGCAGTAGTTCACCATGGCTTAATTCTCAGCTACCTCCTATTCGTTAGTCCTCCAGGTCATAACAGAAGAAGTTAAGACTGGCTGTCCTTGGAAACTATAATGCTGATGACTTCATTCTTATAGTAGAATCTGTAGTAGAATCAGAAAAGAAATTCCAGGTGAGGAAGCAAAACTGGAAATCAAAGAGCCTTAAAGTTAACAAAAACCAAATTTCGAATAAGCAGGAAAACAAACAAGATTCCACTCGCTTCAGAAAATGCCACAACTTGATAAGTAAGAAAGGAGTAAGAAGAAATTCTATACGGTGTACCTAGGGCAGGATATGAATGAACAAGAAGTGCAAAGGAATCATAAGAAAGTTAATGGAGAAAGTAATGTTTGTGTGTGGAAGATTAAAACATGGGAAGTAAGTATCTCAAATGCTCAGGAGATTCCCAAAAGGTAGTAAATATTGGGTTGGCATGAAAGTAATTTCGGTTTTTTAGTTTGAAATAAAAGTCATTTCTTTTCATACAAAGAATGAACTTTAATCAATTATATATTTCCTGTTTTGTTTGATGAGTTTTTGCCATCTTTCTGGCAACTTCATGTTTCCACGCTCATAGAACTTCTGGTCCTTATCAGCCAAAAACTGAAGCAAGTGCAATTTCAGGTCATCATCATTATTGAAAGTTTTACCATTCAAAGAATTTTTCAAATTTCGAAATAAATGGTAATCTGATGGTGCAAGGTCAGGGCTATATGGTGGCTGTGACATCACTTCCCAAGTAAGCTCCAATAACTTTTTTACAAGTTAGCAAAGATGTGTGCGGTCTAGTGTTGTCATGATGGAACACAATTCCTTTATGATTTTCCAATTCTGGCTGTTTTTCTTTGATTGCTTCCTCCAGTTTCATTAGTTGTTGACAGTAAACATCTGAATTGATCGTTTGGTTCCTTGGAAGCAGCTCAAAATACACAACACCTTTTTAATCGCACCAAATTGACAGCATGACCTTTTTTTGATGCAATTCAGCTTTCAATGTGGTTTGTGCTGGTTCATTATACTTGAACCATGATCATTTTTGATTGATGTTATTGTAGACAATCCATTTTTCATCACCAGTGATGATTCATTTCAAAAATGGTTGATTTCATTGCAATTGAGATGCATATTACAAATATTGATTCGTGTTAAGCGACTCTCTTTCAATTTGTGCATAGCCCAAATATCGAGCTTCTTAACGAGTCCAAGACATTTTATGGCTTTGATTTGGTCATCATCAACTTCAGTAGGTCAACCAGAATGCTGGTCATCTTTGAGTGAATAATCTCCACAGCACTCACCACCATGGACAACAACCTTCCCCACCACTGCTGCTAACCTATAGCCAGTCTTCATTGTCCTCAATGTGACCTTTACAGCACCAACTACACCAGTATTTGGGGAACTGCAACTACAAGCCAAAGCACCAGACTATCCAAAATGGCAGGATCTATGTAGATACACATTTCTTTGACTGTATTCTTCTTAAGATAGGCCTTTGCACCTGAACTATAAAGGTTTTTTTAAACTTTCTGCATTGTTAGAAGCTTCTTGATTTCTAATTTCATTCATTTTTCTACTTCTGCATTACAATGTTTCAAGCAAACTACAACACTCTTAAACCAAAACAATATTTTTTTTGTTCATAAAACAATGGGTTATGTAGTAGTAAATGCTAAATATTTCAATGAATTAAAGTGGTCCATAAATCAAGTTCTTTGCTCTTGCCAGAAATAGTTGCCAAATCTTCCTCAAAGCACACCTGCCATTTAAAAAAAGAAAGAACATGTGTACTGTAGTCAGAGTCAGGAGGGCCACAGATGTTACACACTTGATCATATGCCATCTGGATCAGGATAACAACATCTACTTGTATTTTCTAATCAAGATCCTTATGTCACTTTGAACATATTGTTTGTGTCAGAGTACATCAGAAAAATCATTTTAGAAAATAAGAATTAATGTTTAAATTAAAACAGGCTCAACTTCTTTTTCTTTTTATTCACAAAGTTTTGTTATTCATTGGGTTGTAAGGTATAATGGAAAAAATAATGCAAGAAATAGAGGGATCCTTCCTTCTCTCAAAACTTCAAAAATATGCATGCACACACACTCCTAGGTTTTTGAGAAACACTTGTCCTTGCAATAAAACAATAGGAAATTATTCTGTATGAATCTATAGCTAAATCAGTCATTCATTTCCAGTCATAGGTAAAAACTGTCAGCGATCAATTTATGAAAGTTTGTAATAAGTAAATCATCATCATCATTTAACTTCTGTTTTCCATCTGGCATGGTTTCTATGGCTGGATGCCCTTCCTGATGCCAACCACTTTACAGTATACTAGGTACTTTAATACTGCACCAGCATGGGTATGTTTATGTGGCACCAGTATGGGTACTTTTTACATGGCACCAAATGTAATTAATGATTTCTATCAATGTAGCAAGATTACACATTTATTGTCATATAGTATGGTTGGATCAACTCCAGTATATAATTGGTATTTATTTTATCTATGTCAAGGAAATAAAAGGAAAAACAAAGTTGAAGCCTAAATGATTTGAACATAGTATGTAAATAGATGCAATTAAAAACTGGCGTTAAATTAATTCCTTACCAGAAAAATTTTGAGGATCACAAGTATAATATTGTTGCCAGTCAGATCCATAAGAAATATAGTTAAGATACCAGCATGAGGAAAGTAGTGTTTTATAACCCATGCTTGTAACCTTTGCTAATTCTTCCTTGAAGCCACTTTTCCAGACATGGACCACAGTATCATTTTGAACCTGAATAGAAATTGTTCATGCATCAATGATTACGATTAGATATTTAAATCAAAGTAAAATGTTTTTATCTTACATAAGATGAAATGAAATTAAATGAAAATAAAGGAGGAGGAAAAAGGAGGAAGGAAAGAGAGAGAAGGAGAGAAAGAGAAATTTATACAAACTGTAGCTTTGTTATCAATGACTTCTTGCCAGATCAGATAGTGTTTATGGTTATATGCAACAAGGTCTAATAATCTGTAACATAAAGATAAAAACATTTGGTCAAGCATGTATAACAGAAAACAATAGTGATAAACAATTTACATTACTTATAGAGAAATATGTTTATCTACTGAGCGGAAATAATAGTATGTACAGCTCTGCATACACACAATGTAGATGAGTATGCATTACACGCACTTATTTAAACATGTATCTATAAATACACACACACACACACACACACACACACACACACACACACACACAGGTTTATATGCATTTGTGTTCATATATGTTTATGCCACCTATGAAAATCGAGGCATATGGGTAACTATGATATCTATTTTTTAATTCAATAGTATTTTTTGGAGTCAGGTGACTTATGATATATCTCATAAAATTTTCCCTTCTGAATCACATCAATTGATTGAGAAATCAATACACCAAAATGTCTACTTATAATCAGCTATTGTTTGTCAAGTTTCAATCAAAACATTACAGAGCTTTAAAGTTTGATCATTTTTACCCAATCAGAAAACAGGATTTGTACTTAATAGCTGTGATAAAATGAAAGTAAATATTAGAACACCGGGTTTTAAACAAAATGAAAGAAATGCATGAGAATTAATACATATACACAGAGTAAGTGTCAAGAGTATGGTAAATATAGAGAGATATAGATTGATCGTGATAGGTAAAGAGTGGGAAATTTTTCTTGAGGATGCACTGTATCAGAGCCTTTTGGAGCTAAACACACATACATAACCACATACACTTGCATTTGTATAATAGACATAAGTTTTATCACATATACTGACCACTATATTGTGACCTATAATAGGAATTTCATGAACCCTACATGCAAACCTCATCACTTAAAGACAAAATATTGAGTCCTTTTAGTTTTATACAAGTAAGAAAATTAAATTGCATGAAAGATATATTGGAAGAGGTAACTGATAGTTATGTGACTGTTGTTTGCATGTGTGTGTATGTGTATGTGTGTGTGCATAATTATCATACCCAGTGTGGGTTATACAGTTTCAAAATGCCTCCAATTTTAGCCATATTTAAGAAAAAAATTACTCTTATACACTTACAGCTGCATGCACTCACTTCACTTAACTCTAATGGACACAGTTTTACTGTATATCTAGTTCCTGAAAATCATTTCCATCATTGGTATGTGCATGTGCTTGTACATGTGTATGTGCTTGTGTGTATGCATGTAGTTCTTTTACAGTTATTATTTAATATTTAAGGCTCATTGAATCCATAATTAATGATTTGACACAAACTGGATTGTTTGCATTTTGCATTCTGTATTATAATCTTTTTCTGTAGTTTGATTTTGTTAGTTGTTAATCTGTTACTGTTGTCATTGTTGTGCTTCCTGCTGCTATTTCTGCTGTTGTTGCATCTTCGACAATTTTTTATAATGAATTTATTCTTGTATCTGCATTGTGACATCTTCTCAGTTCTGTTTAAGAAACATATTCATTGCATAATTATATTATATTTTTCTGTGGTGCATAGTAGGCACATCCTAGAAGCATTATGCAAGGGACAATGCAATCTATTATTGCCAAGTTTGTTATATTCATTTTTATGCATCCCTCTTTTAAGTCCCAAATGTGCTTTGATAGAGACACTGCATTTCTTCTATCTATGCTGTGAAATAATAAGTGTAGTGTATATGTAGCCTTGAACAGTCTGCTTATTACTTCAGTGTAGTTTTTATTTGTCCTTCTTGTCATATTGCTTTGTAGATTACCTTTTTTTAAAGGCAGTTTTCATTTAACATGAATTATTCAAAACACTGCAGAACGTGTACCATCTATTTTACTCATCTTATTCATCATCCTCATATTCTTCAATCGTATATAAACAAATCAGACAAAACAAATTCGGCATGCTTGACTTCCATTCACAACCAATCCCTACATAACAGTGTACATGTAATTCAAGATCCTCCTCAAGCAGATCATATCCAGAGTGCTGGATCAAGAGATTACTTTAAAATGTTTTATTAGTAACTTTCTTGCTCTTACTCTGCACAAGTTAAGCTGATCAAGAATTATTCATTATCAAGAACTAATAATATAAATACATGAAGAACTAAAGGTTATAAAACAACATTATGCAACATACAAAATACTTACTTCTCCATATAGTATTGTTCTAACTTATAATAAGATGTTCCAAATTTCATATTTTGCATGAATTTAGTAATATCAGGATTGCTTTTCCTATAAAAAGATAAAAACAAAGTTCAGAATATATTGTAGTAAATGATGATTTAGATAGGACCTGTCATCAACTATTAACAAATATGTGAGAGCTTCTAACAGCTTTGTCTTCTGTAATATAAATTTATTAATATTCAAAACATTTTGTAAGAAGCACGCTAAGTAGATTCCAATATTAAATTATCAAAAAAGAAAGCTAATACTGAATATAAAGGATGTAGTATGATCCATTAGAGAACAAATATTTATAACTTATAAGAAATTTCAGTAAGAGTCTTTTTGTTGATCTATTTTAAAATCTTATTGAATAGATGATACAAGCAAATGAAAAATATAAATTGCACAAAGAAAATCACTAAGATGCTAACATAATTTCTGCTTTGTATGCTTTCTGTATTCTAGTGTGTTAGCCAATTCATTATGATGTAACAGGTCATATTCAACTTGTTTTACACTTGTCACTGCATATGTGAGGATTGGTTGAAAAATTCACAGGCTGACCAAGATTCTCTCATGGAATGTGATCAAACGAGGTTTATTTTTCAACATAGTCCCCCTTGTAGTCCACACACTTCTTCCATCAGTGTTGCAGTGCTTGGATCCCATTAGTGAAGAAGCTTTCAGCAAAAAAGTTATCAACAGCAAATATGATGTCATCATCACTGCAATACTACTTCTCAGCCAAGTTTCGTTCTATGGTGGGGAATAGATGATAGTAAGATGGAACCAAATCAGGAGAATAGGGTGGGTGATCAACCAGTTCAAAGCCAGTCACACACAGCAGCCTTTGAAAGAAAAGGACTTGTATGCTGGAGCATTATTCTGATGAATTAAGACCCCTTTGTCAGTTTTCCTGAGAGTGAAGTGGGAGTTGATCTTGATAGCCTTTCATAACTGCCTTAGCAGTTTCTTTCTCTTTTGTCTCTCTCCCTCTCTCTCCCTCTCTCTCTTTGTCTATGATTAGAGCTCTATAGCTTAACAATTAGAATTATGAAATGATATATAGTAAAATGGGGTTCCTCTACAGGATGAAATGATATATAGTAAAATGGGGTTCCTCTACAGGATCTCTGAAGTTATATTACTTGACAAAGTATGCAGCCTGGAGATCAGGGAGTCTCTCTCCAGGTCAAGCTGCTACTTCACTGCATTGTGAGGTCAAAGCTTCAATACTTGTGATTAGAATGTTACAAGAATCACAAAATAGATTCTTAAATCTAAACCAACTAGCAGAAGACCTAGGTATTAAGGGGGTTGGATAATATCCAAACACTTAGTTGGTTACATTTGGGAATCTAGCTGGAAAATTTAATGCTTTAGTTTCTTTTCTGATAGGACCCTAAGGAAGCAATGCCTGAGGACTCTACTCCTATGATCCCACTGCCAAGAATACTGGGCAATGAAAATAGATGGATATATATAAAGTAAAATTTTCTTCTTTTCCTCTTATTTTGGTTTAATTTATTCTCAACAGCATTACCATAGTTTTCCAAATCACTGTTGAAAAAAAATGTTACAAAAGACTGCAATTCAAATGAGACATACCAAAATTATTAAAGAGCAAAACTTGAATTTAATATAAAACTATCAAACATGATTATGACAAACTGAACAACAATACTTACCAACAATCAAAGTTAACCTCATCTCCCCCAGCATGGAAATATTTATCAGGAAACATCATGCTAATTTCATAAATAAACTTCTTCATAAAGGCATATGTAGAATTCAAAATTGGATTGATAGGACCATATTTACCATTCTTAGACGAAGAATAGTAACATGGAGTAAGAAGTTCTTTCTGAGATTTACCCCAGGATAAAGTATGGCCTAAAAGAAATGATTACATATAAACAGAAAATGCATGAATTTATGAATTCTACCAATAAATTTTAAAATCAAATTGATATGACAAAAACAGATTTAGGTAATCAGAATCTATTTATCTAGCAGCAGCACCCACCATCATCATCATTTAATGTCTATGTTCCATGCTGGCATAGGTTGGGTGGTTTGATAGGATCCAATGAGTCCAAGGGCTGCAACATGTGCCAGTGTCGGCTTTGTCATGGTTTTTATAGTTGGGTACCCTTCCTAACACCAATCACTTTACAGAGTGTATTGGGTGCTTTTCTATGCCACTGACAATAGTGAGGTTGTCATGCATCTTGCATGACTATGCCACCCAAAAAATAATCAAAATTTTTATTCATGATAATATCTGGCTTTTATTTCAGAAAGATCAACATGGCAAAGACAAAATCACAAGCAAATAGGGGAGAAGACAAAAGGTAAATGTTAACTGGGAAGTTAGTATTGTAATTTTGATACTTTTTGATTGATATTTAGGAAGGACATAATCAAGAATTTGATGTTGTGTTCAAAATGCAAGCAATGAGTACAAGAAAGATGCAGTGGGTCCCTGGCACTAACAGGTAAAAAAAAAGACTTCAGAGTTGATAGATTTTAGCATATGATGGGTTGTTGTATGAAATGCAATGCAATGTGGTTTAAGGCTTGTTAATGTTAAGTCTTTTGGTTAATATAAGTCAGGATAGATATCAATAAGAAAATACAAAGGCAAATTGAAGTTGACCACACTGCAACATTTATTACTGTTGCTAAAGTGAATAAAAGCAAACTGATAGAACATGAATAATTGCCAAAGGTTTCTAAAAGTTGAAGATGAAATGTTGGAAAGACACAAAGCATAACATCAAGGATTCTGGATACAATTATGGTTTGCTGAAGCTGCAAATTGGAATACACTGCTCTCATTGTTGAAGATCCAAAACTTGCTCATAGCAAACTCACCTTCCTAAGGAATTAAGGAAGAAAATCGTCCCTTAAATAACTGATGTTGAGACACTTGGCTAGTCTATCACGCTAAGGGATGGACAGTTTGTGTAAAGGTAAATGAACTTGACCATTATGTGATGACCCAAAAATAGGTAACCAAAAGTCAAGAGCCACAATGTGGGTAGCCAAAGGTAAAGAGAGATCATGCTTCTGCTACAGCTGTATAGAAGTAGTTAGCGGAAGGCTCATCTATGAAATGAAGTCTACAAGTTGCTCAAATAACTCATAAGATGTAGTAAATAGTCTCTACAAGCTAGATGACTTGCCAAAAACACAAAAGCTACAATACAGAATTATAAGAAATTAGTCAGTTTTGGAAGTTGTAGTCTTTGTTGCTAACAAACAGTTCCTCACCATATGAAATGTAGAATAAGAAGTGTGATATTTCAAGTAGAGAAACATCTTTAATCCAGCAGAACATCTAGGATGTGACAACTGGGGTATTGAACTTATGAAATCTTACCCATTATAACTCTATATTTATACAGAAGCACAAAATACACAAGAAATAGCCATAAGTTTAGAATGAGTGTTCTTATAAAAGAGATATTATTCTAACATGAAGGCAGTACCTTAGCATGGTTTTAGCTATGACATCTAAAACAATATAAAGAATAGACATACAGCATAGTTATTAACCATTGGTAAACATGCAAACACACTCCTCACATACACAGGGACTATTTGATGCACATGTTAGCAATCTCCAGCTAGTTGAACCATCACACATTCAATGACAATTTCATGAACATATACAAGAACATATAGACAACAATGACACTCATAAAGAAATATCAAATTAGTCAATAGCAGTCACATAAAATACACATGCAAGTCAGTGAGTGTGTCTTTATGTAGTCAGCCAATCTACTACAAATAGCAGCCAAATCTCTCACTAATTACATGCTGTTATTTTGAAAATGGGTACACACATGAATAAGCAACCCTAGGTGGACAATGCTCTTGAGGTCATGATGATCATCATTGGACTGTGGTATGCTCAGTTAGAGCTGAGAGCTAAACAGCAACAACAATACACACAACATGCATGTGTATACACACCCACTGTTTCATGCAGACTCATGAATGCATGTATATACAACAACACACACATATATACATTCTTACAGACACCATTTGTGATTTATGACTTATTTAAAAACACGTACCTGGTGTATCAAATTCTGGCACCACTCTAATGCCTCGCAGACGAGCATATTCAACGATCTCCTTTACATCAGACTGGGTGTAAATATGTGTCAATGGGTTAAATGCTCCCTGTTAATGAAGTCAGAACAAAAATACAAAACATTATTATTGTTATTATTATTATTATTATTATTATTAAGGTGATGAACTGGAAGAATTATTAGCATGTCAGACAAAATGCTTAGCAGTATTTTATCCGTCTTTACATATTGAGTTCAAATACTGCTGAGGTCAACTTTGCCTTTCATCCTTTCAGGGTCGATAAATTAAGTACCAATCATTTATTATGGTCAATGTGATCAACTATCCCCCTCCCCACAAATTCCAGGCTTTGTGCCTATAGTAGAAAGGTTTATTAGGGTGATGAACTGGCAGAATCATTAACATACCAGACAAAATGCTAAGCAGCATTTTGACTGTCCTTACATATTGAGTTCAAATACTGCCGAGGTCAACTTTGCCTTTCATCCTTTAGGGGTAGACGAAATAAATACCAGTTGAACACTGAGGTTGATATCATCAACTAGCTCCCTCCCACAAAATTTTAGGCCTTGTGCCTATAGTGGAAAGGATTATTATTTTTATTATTGTTTTGCTATTCTTCTCAAACACACAGATCTTTTACAGTTGGGTTGTGTATACTTATGCCTCAGCTCCTGCCAGCAGCTCAGAGTCATAACACCTTCCTAAGCACATGAGCTATTCCAAGCACTGCAGTTATTTCTGTACTGCCTAAAATATCTGGTATGTCAAAGATATCAGGTATTGTATCCAGATTCTTTGAAATTGTTCTGAGTGAAAAAGGGACATTTTTGATTGTTGCTTGATGTATTTCCTGTACTAAGCTTGCCAAATCCTGGCATTTTGTCAGCTCTCTGATAATTTGTTAGATAGGGACAAATGATCTCTTAAGTGATATGATCTCCTAACTCTGACTTCCAGTGCTGACGAGCTGGAAATTTCTAATTTCGCTTAGTTATTACAGAAGGACTTGATGTTTTTTTATTGAATTTTATGACCCGTCATAACATTTCTATTTAGATTATATACTCATGTGAGTCTTTGTGCACAGTTATGATATCAAGACAATTATGCTCCACACACCTGTCTGTAAAGACAGTCATGTTCCACATGACTTTCATTTGCTCATTCTCAACCAACGCCTGTGGAATGTGGTCATATCATTTTTCTGTGCACTGAAGGTTGTATTTCTTGTAGAGTTTTAAGTACACTCTAAAAGAGACCTTGTCATATCGACATCTGTACTCCTTTTGTGCTAACTATGAGCAACCACTAACAAATATGATGTACACTTTCAATCTCCTGCTCACACTTTCTGCACAGTAGTGGTCGATTACTTGACCAAATTTGTTCTCAAGGCCTTTGGTCTATTTCTTCGGATACTCATTCTGCCACCATCTCCATGACTTAGGATCAGCCAGTTTTTGTGTTTCTTGCAAAAACACTCCATGCAATGGCTTCTCTTTCAACAATTCCACCACCACCTCCTCCTCATACACCCATTTCTTAGAAATCAACCAAAAAGTCTGTTTCTGCTATATACCTCCTCATTCAATGCTGCTTTTTAAAATCCACTCGTGCCATAACTAAATACTCATCCAATTAAATCCAATCAGATCTTACATATTCCTCCAAACAATCAAGCTTTTTCCACCTTCATTATGGGGAAGATACAGCCTAGCTATATTATCGTGTGAATGAAAGCATCTTTCATGGTCATTATTCTTCTTGTCCTTCGATCTAAGCTGTTCAAGTTTTCCTTCAGCCATTCCACAATGCCTAACCATTCTTTACAACCCCCACTATCCAGGCATTAATGGCTTCAATCAAGTTACCCCCATTCAGCTTAGATCTACGAAGTTTCTTCATGTGCCAAATGTACTCTTCTCTTATCCTGAAAGTACTCTTCTCTTATCTTGAATGTCTTCTTCTTCTTCTTATTATTATGATGGTGGTGGTGGTGGTGGTGGTGATGGTGGTGGTAGTGGCAAGCTAGCAGAATCGTTACTGCACTGGGAAAAATGCTTAGCAACTTTTTGTCCATCACTATGTTCCAAGTTCAAATTCCGCTGAGGTCAACTTTACCTTTCATCCTTTCAGGGTCAATAAAATAAGTATCAGTAGGACACTGGGGTTGGTGTAATTCACTTATCCCCTCTCTGAGATTGCTGGCCTTGTGCCAAAATTTGAAATCATTGTTACTATCATTATTATTTGTAAGAATAAACCCCAGTAGTTGCTTTTTATAAGCTCTTCAAAGTTAAAGAAATTATTTAGACAATCACCTGAGGAGGTGTAGTTTACACCTTAGATTTAAGATAATGATTGCACAACATCTCACCTATGTACTTGTAGCGAGGCACAAAGAAGCCAGTGCCATTTTGAAACAGCAAGATCTTGCCTGTAACCATTGCCATATGAGAGGCAAAATCGAGATCTCGCCTGCAACCATTATTTAAGGAAAAGACAACAAATTTTCCCTCTCATTCTTCTCACACTGACGCCAAGCAAGACATCGAAGCCAGGAGCTCACAGTGGACTTTTTTCCCACTGTGATACCACATGCATTGTCTCCAGAGGTTACTGAACCTCATGTGTATGGGAGAGAAGGCTAACTATGCACTGCTGCGAAGATGGTTATTGAAAGCAAACTCCTTGTATGAAACACCTGTGAATAAACGGTTATTGAATTTACTCTGCTTGAAAACTTCATTCTTTGTATTTCCAGCTCCTTGAATCAACAGAATAATTATAATGGAAGAAGGAGATACCCCAAAAGTATCATAAAAACCTTCCTTCCATTATATACTAAAAGGTGTAAGAATGTGTTGAAACAATTGTAGCGATTTTACATAAAGAATGTCATTAATTCCATTTATCATTTGTCTATTTATGTGTGTGTGTGTGTGTGTGTGTGTGTGTGTGTGTGTGTGTGTGTGTGTGTGCATATAAAGTTGCCTATGTTTCAAAGATTTGTGGTTTAAGGCTTATCAAATATTAAATATGTAGAGTATGTTGTTCTATATATATGTTTATTAAAGTACTTAACATTACATGTGGGACAAAAGTAGTTGTTGCAGTAAATGTAGCAATAGTAATGGAACACAAGTTAAAAGAATTTAAAATGAAATTAAGATATTTGGAGGGAGGTGGTGAGTTGTTGAAAACAAGTGGGGTTGACAGAAGGACATATGAAAGTTAAAAATTTTAAAAATTGACAAAGAGTGATATTTTCAAATAATAAGATAAGAGAGGAGAAAACAAATAGAGAGACAGATAAAAGGGCAAACAAAGGAGAGAGAGAGAGAGAGAGAAATGACATTAATAGGATAGTGAATTCATAATTTAAATGAAGAGGTATAAGTTGTTGCTTAAGATCAAGGTCATTAGGTTATCAATCTAAATTTTAACTGGACTGACATTATTCTAGGTCTGTTGTACTATAGCCCATACTAGAATTACTTGAGCGCATAGTGGGTCTATCAGAACAATAATAAAGGCTTATTATTGAATTCATAGTAAAATAGTATAAGCACAGGCATGGCTGTGTGGTAAGATTGCTTTCCAATAACAAGGTTCAGGGTTCAGTTTCAGTGTGTGGCATCTTGGGCAAGTGTCTTCTACTATAGCCCTGGTTTGACTGTCATATATATATGTGCATGCGCGTGCGTGCATGTGTGTATGTGTGCGTACATGCACATGTGTATATATGTATATGAGTATCTTAGTGTGTGTTTGTGTATGCTTGCCTTGACATCACATGATAGTTGTAAATGACTGTCACTGTCATACAAGCAGTGTCACTCATTTCCTATATACTGTAAGAACATGTCTGGCTATGGGGAAACTAAACATTACTTTGTTTAGAAACAGGTGAAGATTGATGACAGTAAAGACATCCAGCTGTAGGAAATCGGCTTCAATAAACTCTGTTTGAGCCATGCAAGCATGGAAAAGTGTTATGCTAATATGATGATGATGGTGATGATAAGCATCAACATTTGAATTTTTAGAGCTATACATTTTTATAGTTAAGCTAACAAAATTAATAGTTATATTGATTGCATTTCTGGTTCCAAAACAGTAAATTTTGAATGAAATTAAAGATGATATTGGCATTGACTTTAAGGTTGATTTTAAAGTTAATTTTAAATTATATGTTTCTGTAGGTGCGTGGCCTAGTGATTAGGTTGTTGCACTCATGATCATTGGATCATGGGTTCAATTTCCTGATTGGACAACGTATTGTGTTCTTGAGCAAAAACACTTTGTTTCATGTTGCTCCAGTCTTCCTTTCGATCGGTGGGGAATGTTAGTCTGCTTGCCTAACCAGCAGGGTGGCATCATTTGAAGGCTAAAACAATGTTAAAGTACATTGTGGCCAGCAATGTGTAACAACATTTTACAGCATGTTTGGTTATGTGATCATGTGACGTTTATGTGTAAATATTTGTATACAATGTACGTTGTTTAATAAATTTTGGATTCAAAGTTACTCTATGTAAGTAGGTTATAAGTAAGAGATAATTATTAATGAAAGACAGTATAGGTTGTAACTATAGTTATGAATTTTGAGGGATGTTTATCAGCAATGTGTAGCAAGTCGATTGATCATGTAGGAGCTCCTACTGTACAGATATATAAAATTTGAAAGTATTGCATAATATGTCATAATGACATGAAAAGGCATAGCAGGCCATAAAATAATATAATACAATGTAATATGTTGTATATATGATATTAATTAATAATGCAAAAGCTATGAATGGTCAGAATATAACATAGTGTAATAGTAATGAAAGTGGTGATAAAACACTATATAGTAGAATTATGGTATGTTTGTGATAAATCAGATGTAAACAGATATAAACTTGAAAAGGAATTAGACAAATGTAGATATATGCATGCGTTTGCAAATGAATAATCTTGATGTTGCATACAGGAATGCACATGTTTATATCAAATGGAGAGAAATATTGTGATAGAAAGTAATATAATATGAAGGCCAAAATGTAGGTTGCTTCCAAAAAGCAAATATTCTATTACACACACACACATACACACACAGAGGCATGTCATAGCTCTGCATAGAGCTTAGTTGGGTGTACACAACAACAACAACAACAACACATGTTGCCAAAACATTGAACTCTCAGATAATTTACCCACTAATAGCAAAATAGAAGCAACCCACTGTTCTGAAGTGTAGTGGTTGTAAAATTGACATATTGCAGTATTGAGTTGAAGTCCTTCTTTGGAATATCTTGACCCAGTCAGACTGATTTGTCTAAGGTAAACTTCATGAAGATGAAATCAACAGTAGAGCTTGGAAATGATCCAGTGAGTTATGTTAAAAGTATTAAATTACTATAAGCCAAAGACAACATTCCAACGTTTAGAAAAAGTATAAAGAATGAAAAAAGATTTTATACATATTTACTTTATTGCTGAGTTCTGGGAAGTAAAAACTCTGGTATGGAAATGACTGATCATCAACAATGTGCCAATGGAACACATTGAATTTGTTCTGTGACATGATTTCCTAAAATGGTAAATAAAAGAGAAGAAAAAAAAAATTATTTTCTTTACGAAAGTCATCATCATTATTGTTAACACCACTCCAACAAACTCCTATCAGCATCATTATTAGCATCATCATTTTCAGCAGCACAATGCTATGAGTATCATCATTGCTACTATCATCCAATTACTTATCAAGATCTTCATCCATATTTTCATATGATTCTCTGATAATAACAATCAGATCAACTAAGAGAGCATTCTGAAGAACACAATAGGCTAGGGTTGAAAAATATGTCAATGTGACAGAAAAGATAGTTATAATGGCAAAAGAAATGGTTTTACCGAAGTTAGTAGACATGACAAAATCATGACACAATATCAACTACTCTTAAGATATTAAAGAGCAATAGTTATATCAATGATAGTTAACATTGTATAACAATTTTAAAGCATAGAGGCATCTTGTAACTGGGTTGATCCACATGACAGCATTCCTGCATTACAAAAACCTGCTCTTGTGTCTGTATCTCATCAAAAGAAATCAATACCTTATCACTACACTACATTCTAAGTTCATTTTGCCTTTCATCATTCCAGAGTTGATACCATTGAGTACTAGTCAAGTACGGGGGTTAATTTAAGTGACTGATACTGGTATCACTCTGGTTTCTTCCAACAAGAGATTACATCTGAAAAGAGCAAATGTACTTTCTCAGTGGTTTACATGTGCTTTATAGGTGGACAGGGGTGTAAACTATAACAGCCATGGTATTCCTAAGAGGAACAGTGACCACAGCCTTGCAAGATATAATGATAGAATGATACTACATGACATATCTATCATTGCATCTGATGCAAATGCAAATAACAGTTGATAGACATGATGATATGAGTGAAGTTGATAATGAGGATTGAAGATGATAATGATGATCTTAAGAATTTATAAACTATTTACAAAGTATATATAATCTATATATATAAAAATGAGAATGTGTGTCTGTCTGTCTGTCTGTCTGTGTCTGTCTGTCTGTCTGTGTCTGTCTCTGTCTGTCTGTCTGTGTGAATCCCTAAAACTCGAGAACTACGCAACCAATTTCATTCAAATTTTACACATGCCTTACTTAGGGTTCCAGTTGTGTTTTAGTAAAAAAAAACTAGTTCGAGCACACGGCAACATAATATCTCCTCCACTATTTAAGTATTACGTGTCAAAAGTGAAACAAAAACACTCATGTCAAATACTTTCACTTTAAAAATGAAACTATTCCACTAACTGAAACAATCACATTTCGATACTGTAGTGACAGATACTTTCACAGAGAGAGAAAGAGAGAAAGAGAGAGACAGAAAGAGAGAGAGAGAGAGAGAGAGAGATGTATATGTATACATATACATGTATATGTACACCATTTCGATACTGTAATGACAGATACTTTCAGAGACAGAGAGAGAGAAAGAGAGAAAGAGAGAGAGAGAAAGAGAGAAAGAGAGAGAGAGAAGAGAGAGAGAGAGAGAGAGAGAGAGAGAGAGAGAGAGAGAGAGAAGAGAGAGAGAGAGAGAGAGAGAGAGAGAGAGAAGAGAGAGAGAGAGAGAGAGAGAGAGAGATGTATATGTATACATATAGATGTACACGTATATGTATATATATATAAATCTATACATACATGTATATGTATACATATGTGTAGATGTATATATATATATATAGATGTACATGTAATATGTACACATATATACATATATACATGCATACAGATATCTATACATATATACACCCATCACACACACATACACATGCACACAAACACACACATTAGTCATTTGTTTTCTTATCCAAAACTACGTCAAAAGTACTGAATGGATCTTTATGAAATTTGGAAATTATATTCTTTGCATAACGGCCATAACTCCCATGAAAATTCATATAGTTTTGATGTTGATGAAATTTTAACCCGAACATAACAGATGAGCATTATTTAGAAAATGATGTCACACGTTAGGTATCGAGGCTACCATTTTTTCTGGATGTGCAAAAGGGGATGACGTCTTTATTCCAAGAATTCCTCTTACTCCATCAGGAGCAGACATTCCTTTTACATTCAGAAGACTACAATTCCCCCTTCGTGTGACTTTTGCCATGTCCATAAACAAATATCAGGGTCAAACACTGTCTGTAGCTGGTCTTCTCTTGGAAGAGCCCTGCTTCTCACATGGACAACTGTATGTTGGCTGCTCAAGAGTGGGCAGCAACAAAAAACCTATTTGTATATGCTCCACAAGGGAAAACAAGGAACATAGTTTACAATGAGGTGTTATAATCACAACAGCAAGAAAGTATGTACATGATCACCTTTTACGAAACTTCATTGACTTTCATATATTTATATTGATATACATATATATACGTGTGTTTGGGTGCGTGTGTGTATATACATCTCTATATATAAAGATGATGCGTAGTCTAGACGGCGTTTTTAGATTTCATTATTCTCTTTAACCCGGGCAACGCCGGGTATTTCTGCTAGTTTATAATATATATGTTATAGAAATAAATTATGATCAAACTGTAACAGATTTCCTTCACCTACCTGTTATGAAAAGTTTTAAAACTAAATAATAAACAAGATATATTAGATTGATAAAAGATAATATTGGAATTAATACTGGAAGGAAAGTAACACATACTACTTAACAAAATGTCAGTTTCCTTACCAGGTTTTCAAGGATTTTTTCTTTAGTAAGAAAATGTCTTGATGTATCAAGCAGAATACCTCTGTGCTTAAACCTGGGTTTATCTTCTACTACGGTTTCGTTGATGAGATACTACAGAGAAAAATAAAAAATAAAAAATATCAGTGAAACAGTAAATGCAAATAGCAGCAACGAATGATCAGTTAATCTACCCCATTCTGCAGCAGCTACCCCCAGCTCTTACAGACATATGAGAATTAACCAAACAGTGAAGAAGTGCAAGAGGATATCTAGAAAGTTATGTCTCAGCCCATATAATTCATCATTGCATGCAGGAATAATTTAATATGGTCCATGGCCAGGCAGAGACATATTACCATATAAGATGGATTCATGGATCACATCTAACTATTCAACTGATTACTTGTGTGCCATGGAACTGCTCAATCTGGGGCTGCAACAGAAAATACAATCAATGTAGAGCTTCTATGTAGTGCTCAGCCCTGATAGAAATAGTGTCCAAATTTTCTTCAAACTTCTGGAAGAAAAGACAGTGTAGTCATGGCTAGAATGGATTTTGATCACAGGCAGTTCTGTTCTCTTTGGGTTGATCTAGGGCTAAACAGCAAAAACACATAGCTAAATAATGACCAATGTTTTACCAGCTTTTAATCACAACCTGTCATTGATGACAAACCAAGTTTGGTGTTATCATTCCATCAAACTTGCATTTTTAACGCCCTCGTACTAGTCATTGACATTATTTGAGTGCAGATGTCAATGATAGCTCTATATTTCTGGGATCCGAAATGAGCAAAGATCAAGAATGTAAAAGCAAATTAAGAAGACAATTGGAATTAGTTTGAAATACTGTCTGGGTTGGTACCTTTATAGGAAATCCAAGGCTTTGAATATGTTAATTTTCTCTTTTGTGTTGCCCACCTGTGTGACTTAGACACTTTACACAGTTGATAGAATAAAAATGCCTTCAAAATGTGTTTGTTAGTGTAGCAAGTATTATGTCCCAATATGTTTTAATCAAAACTTCAATACTTTAAAAATATATCCAGGAATTGGAAAGGATATATTTTTTGGAATAGTATCGATGAGTAAGAAATAGATGATTAATATAAAATGTGTAAAATTCTTGAGTATGTACATAACAAAACTGGTCATTCAGCAATAAAATGTGTTGATAATTTATCTTTCAAACAGGCTTCACAAGTTACAAATATTTCAAGTGTATATGAATCACATGTAGGAACTTCAGTAAGTAACTGGAGAACCTTAGCATCATTTAGGCCAACATTCTTGAACTTTGGTTCCTTCTTGTTTTTGCATTCATTTAAAAAATTCTTTTAATTTTTAAATTATATTTTTTTGTTCTTCAATTTGGTTTTCAAGCTTATCCTTACATATGGTCGTGAATGTTGGATAATAAAGCAAGAGTATGATTGTAAATACATACAGCTGTAATGGGGTTCCTCTGAAGGATTTCAAGAGTAACATTACTTGACAAGGTGCATAGCTCAGGTTGTGGAGAAGTAGCAGGTTGAGCTGCTACTTTTCCACATTGAGAAATCACAGCTCTGGTACTATAGACATGTGATTAGAATGCTGCAGGAAAGTATTGCAAGATGGATTCTTCAAGCCAAACCAACCAGCAGGAGACCTGGGAGTAGGTCAAGAATGAAATGATTGGATAACATCCATAATCTCAGTTGGTCAGGCTTGGGGGATATACTGGAATATCTAATGACAGTTGCTTCCAATAAGACCCTATGGAATTGTAGCTTGAGGACAGCTATCCCAACAACCATCCAAAGAATAGTGGGCAAAGAAGATGAATGCATTTCATTCTTCATTTTTTACTTAATCATTTTTCTTCCTTTGTTTTCTTCATGATTTTGAATTTTCTTTGTAGCAAGTAAAATATTTATCCTCTAGTAAAAGTATGTCCTTAACATAACTAAGACCACATCTCAAAGATTGGCCTTTCTCTTTAGGGCCAGAAAATAGTTTAGTCTCAACAATTACAGACACTCAACAAAGCTCATGTGAGGCCTACTATGGAATACTGCTTTTATATCTAGGATGGTACTGCTGTTGCACACACAAAGAAAGACCATTCAAATAACTGGCATAAAGTGACTCACAGACATGCTCTAGCCACTGTCCCGCAGACAGGTTATCTCTTCTACTGCGTTTTCTCCACAGCTAAAATAGCCTCTACTCCTCAGAGATGATTGGTCTCAGGCACTGCTGACTCACTTGTCCCACTTCTTTTCATCACTTACACTGTGTTCTATCCCATCAAACTTAACACTAATCAGTGTCCCTAGTCTTTTCTCCCAAAAAATTATCATCTCCCAGAACCTCTACGTCTTTCCTGCAGATGTTGACTTGCAACAGTTTGAACAAAATGTCATCTACATTGATCCCACAAGCCTGCAGATGCCATGGTCACATATCCTTCCTCAAGTCTCAACAAGTGAAAAAAATTAAAAAAATGAAAATATATAAAAAAAATCTCCTGAGATTTGTAATCTCTCAAACAAATGCTGTAGTCAACATTTTGTAGATTTGGAGAAGGTATTTCAGTAAGATGTTTCAACTGTAAAAACAATATCAAAAACAGAATATTACAATATATGACATTATGAATCAGGCCCAGTAGGCCTATCATATCTCTAACCTTAATCTGAATCACACCAAGTGATTGGGTACCTGGAGAAGGATGACATCACTAGCAAAGTTATTTAACAAATTCTTGGATTAATATACTATCATTCGTCATTTGTTCATGATAAAAGTATTTAAATGAATAATTCTGAAATAAATTATTACTTCACTTACCATTCCACTTTCAGTTTCATATACAAGTTGGCTAAATGTTTCCAAGCCATGGAGTGCACCCCAAACAGTAGAAGCAACTAATGTTGATGCACCATTAGCTTTGATCACAAGCAGATCTAAATAATAAAAATAGATTTTCAACAAATTTTTTAAACTTTAAAATGTGTGCATATATATGTCTGTACATGTATGTGTGTGTTTGTGTCTTGCATGTGTGTGTGTGGGTAATCACCAAACCCACAAGAACTAGAACACTTCTTTAATATTACGTATTTTATTTTGTTTGAATTTGATCATTCTCAGAGTATATTTTAAACCTAATACTTGTTGTCAAGTGGTGGTGGATGACAAACACAAATGCAATGACACACACAAAGATAGATATATACATACACACACACATACATACATACATATATATGTGTATGTGCATGTGTTTTACACACATACACACTAACAATATGATTCTTTCAATTTCAATCTACCAAATCCTATCACAAGGCTTTGGTCAGTTCAGGGTTATAGTAAGAGACACTTGCTCAAGGTGCCACACAGTAGGACTGAACCTGGAACAAAGTGCTTGGGAAGCAAACTTCTTACTATACAACCATGTTGTTAATTTTACCACATGTTTTTAGTACATGTCATTCAGATGAAGTAGAAAGTGTTCCTTGTTGCTTGCTGTGGAAATGTTATCAATAACACCACTTAATCAGTGTATGATGATGTGACTGCAATATCTCTGTTAGAATAACAAGGGCAGCCAAAAAATTTGTCACACGGAAGAGGAGGAATGCAATAAGGTAATGAAGCCAATGTACATGAATAGCATGAGAACTAAATGAAAGTAGCTAAATAGAGCATGTTATGGAAGATGGTTATGAGTCTACCTGAGAGTGATGTATGATGTGTTTCTAAATTCAACCATTATTTGAAAGAAAGGCTGAATCAACACTACTTATTGTCACCAATATGATGGTTGTGCATCATTGGAAAATGTTTTGGTAACATGCAAATCATTCATTGCAGAGTATGCCTATTGCCATAACCAAGTTGTGAGTATCCATACTTATGTACCAAACAACAATGCAGTCAAACACAAAGTTGCATCTTGTTTTTCAGATGGAAGCATAGAAAGGACAAAGAACAAACAAAGAAAGGTTGCTTATGAGTGAACGGTGCAGGGAAATTTGAAGGAAGCATTCATGCTCCTAAACCATACTGCAATAATAAAGGAACATCTTGACATTTTGGTTTTGTCTAACTTTACAAACAAGTTCTAATTGCTGAGTTAATGGTGAATTGGATAAGCATTATGAAGAAAGCACAGGAAAGGAAGAGCCTAAAAATATAAAAGAATTAGAGAATCATGTGAGGCATTCGGATGGCAGTGTATAATGCTTCCAGTAGAAGTGGGTTATCATGGGCTTGTGGTTAGACCTATAATGTCTTACCTGGCTGGTAGTGAACTTACGAACAAAGAAACAATACATGAACTGAAGAGAGAAGCAGAAAATGTTCTATCATAAATGTGGTTGAGACATGTGAAAGAGGGAACAAAATTGAGAGCAAATAACATATTTTCTGTGAATGAAGTAATTCCTGTATAGCTGGAGTGGTTATCTAGATTCTTGTGGTGTCTGCATGGATGACAG